>NC_064307.1:35829451-36036208 GCF_023373825.1 Bactrocera dorsalis
ATTACATGTTTGTTAAATGCAACAATACTACTCACATTGTAGCATGTCTGTCGAAAATTATGTGCAGACTAGTCTCTTTGGTATCATTATGCAAACGGCGCTACTCTTCAAGAACTGGTTTCAGACAAGGAAATTGAATGGGTCATATAAGTTTAAGATTTTTAGTAATACTATATACATAGATATTCCAGAAAATTAAATAAAATAATTTTGTTAGAATATAAGATTATAAAATAAAATAAATATTTGCTTAAAAAGTGTTGCGGTCAGAGCACCAAACGTCAATATATTTTTGCATTTAAGGTGTTCTATTTCGATTTTAAGTGTCATTTCTATGTTAATCTGTATTCGAGATGTACTCTAATATATTTGACAATCTCGCTTTCTGGAAGGTTGCTATAGCTACAACAATTAATCGCGTCTAAAGTGCTATAAATGCTATACTTGGTCATTTGTTAAGCCAGTCTTCAATCAAGAAAAATTGTGTAGAAATGTGATAAATATTTTTTTTTTGTAAATGATGTGATGTGTGTGCGCTCGTTTTGGAAAATTAGGATTTTTTGATTATAAGTCGAAATAAGGTTTCCTACACAAAATTTCAAATAAAAAAATGTTTGGGACATAAATTTACTAAATGTTTCAAAGAAAAAAACTTCTTTGTAGAAACAAAATAAAAGAAAATTGGAAACTTGTAATTTTGAAAAATTTGAGGTTATGTAAAAAATATATTAGTAGAAAAGTTTATATTTTCATTACCTATATCTTTGCCATATAACTTTTTCTGTAGGACACACATTCTTGTGGGAAATGGAAGCAGTTTTCAACCATGACCCTCTCCTTCCTAACGTAAATTATTTTCCTTTTATTTTTAATTTCCAATGGGTTTTAGCCTCCTTTGAATTTTTTTTCTCTTTTTATCATTTTCAAAGGCTTATGCACTGGTCTAGACATAATGGCTCCTTGCACTATCAAGTAAGCTATTTTATATACTACTAGTGGATCCGGCCACGCGTTGCTGTGGTATAAGTTTCTCTCATTCCTTATAGACCAATTGAAATTACAACTGGGGAATGAAGATTTTCTGTCCAAAGCATTGATGCTGTTTGGCTTGAGGGCTTATAAACTAGGAATCATAAATTGCTTATGTATACACATATTTATATACATGTGCTTTTAGTTGTTTGCAAAATACAAATAAACACTTAAGCTATAAGTGCATTTGCTTCACCACAGTCTAATGAGACATTAATTAGATAATATCTTTATTGAGACATTACCTTGATAAGCTGACTGCTGCTGAACGATCACTGGCAACATACTTGGGGTATTCACAATGTGTCATAAAGCATAGTAAAATCATAAAATCATAAATTTTTATACTAGTTTAAAAAATTTGTTATTTGGATTGCATACTAAAATAAGTTTATGCAAATACAACTCTGAACGCTATGTTTTCGGAGCGTTATAACTTATAACTTTATGAGACTATGTGAAACCCCTAACTGACACACATGTTATGACCATTAAGTCACAAAAATGATGCTATAAAACCAATACGGGTGCAATGAATGGTGCGACAGTAATTTGTTTGTAAATTCTACTCCTTTGAATGCATTTCTTTGCGACGGTAAAGAGGCGCGTACAACCGTACTTTTTGCTTGGTAAAAATTTCATTAAATTTCGATGCGTATTTCAACAGACTCTATGGCCTGACTAACGATATACAAGTATCTTCCAGTGTTTCACACCGTGAGGTCACCAAATGTTTGAAGCGTAACCTTGTCAATGCGGACCAAGTACCCACGGGATGCTCCATTGCTTCCTTGGTGCCTTGTTCTTGACATTTTCTGTAAACTTCTCCGGCTGTCAATCTTATTCTGTAGCCGTGTACAGCCACTAAACAGTGACCAGTGAGTACTTCAATAATGCTTTCACAGTCCCTTCTATCAAGTGTCAGTAGGAACTTTGTAAATTTCCGATCTACCATTTTGCAGTCTAAAGACCTAGCCAATATTTTGGTATTAAAAATCCCCTCTTATGCAGCACAATGAAGTCTTGTAGCCAGATTTATTTGCTTCGCTTATGAACATAGACTGTGTTAATCCACTATACTGAGTAGATAACTAAACACATACATAAGTACATACTAACGTCTACAAAGGTTTAAAAACAACCGAAGGGCACAAGGCATACCTGGAACTTAAGCACTTTACTGGTTTGAGTTACGACACTATTAAGGATATGCAAAAGCCATAAATCTTTAAACTCCTAAATGTAATGTAAGTAGATAAGTAATTCTAATCAGAGTAAATTTCAATGATGATGTAAAGGAAAAGGTAAACAAATCCAGTAAGGATGTGTCAAGCTCGGGCGGAAGTTAACCCTTCACAGACGATAGCTTCAAATGGAATAGAATTATTAAGCATTTTGGGTTAGCAAATTATTTTAATGCGGGAAATCAATAGAAATAGCATCAAGCTAGTACACTATCCAACTCCTTTCGGTGCTTGTTCATTATGGAATTGCTGGTAACTGAAAAGCCGATAAGTTAGCCAGAGTTGGGCACCATTGTCCCGCTCACATCGGAAAGGGACCGAGTTGGATCTCCTTTGGCATTTTGGGTTCTGGTACTGAACCAGATATAAAATAGAACACAGGAGATCTTCTGAACTACTTACGGGATATTGTTTAATAGGCATTCATACGGTAAAGCTAAAATACTTGGCGGACGTAAATTGTCAACGTTGTAGGGAAGAGGGTGAGATGGAAACATCTCCTCCATGGTTCAACCTTTGCAAAACTGTTGAAACATCTCGTCTGTCTTTCCATCTACGAGCCCGGAGACTTAGCCGAAACTGACAAAAGCCATTTCAATAGATCTATTCTTGTTTTTGAAAAGAAAATTACGCAGGGAAATCGAATAACGGTTAGATTATGGATACGTGGTCGTTCGTTTTTTTTTTTTGACAAGTTATGCGCAGGTGTAAAACCACACTCTCATATTGGTAGATAGCCGATTGAAAGTACAAGAATGCAGTGGCCTGGAAGGTAATGGCTACGGTTTTCTGGTATTTAAAGGTGTAATCTACACTGTCTGTCTGAAGATTCAACAAGATAGTACACCGGTTCATACCTCATCGCCAGCGCTGAATTGGTCGAATTAAGGAATGAACTGCTACATTATCCTCGGCATTCTTGAGATATGGTCCCGATTAATTGATTTCTGTTTTCAACTGTGAAAAAATAACTTGCCGAACAGTAATTTCAGCTAAACGAGCATCGCCGCCCGGAGTCCTATTTTGAAGATCTTTAGAAAACATATTTATCTGAATGATGAAAGAAGTTGGCGGAACCTGAGTCCAGCTTAACAAGAAACAAAATTAACTTCGATTGAACAGAAGCTTTAATACCCTAAACAAATAAAAATCTTTTTAATACCCAAACTTAATTTTGATCGATCAGTTTATCGGATGATATAGTGATGATATGTGATATAGTGGTCCGATCTGAACAATTTTTTCGAAGACTGTAGCATTACCTGGGATAATAATTCATACGAAATTTGTACAAATAAAAAAAGTTTACGATATCGGCGGTTCCGACAAATTACCAGTTTCTTGAGGAGAAAAGCACGTGTGCAAAATTTCATAAACAGACGAACAGACGTTTCCGACGTTTTCTTCTGGGCGTTACAAGATTCGTGAACGAAGAGTAGACTGTGTTAAGAATGAATTATACTCGTAGTATTTCAAGCAAATTTTGGTCGGAAAAAGGAATCAAGTCTTGACGACCAAATTTAGTTTTGTTGGACTTCGTTTCTATAGAGAATAGTTGAAATAATACCTATCGTTCGACTCAATGAGGAGATATTTGAATTGAAATACTATAATATCAATATCTGTAAAAGGAAAATTAACAAGAGAAGTTCTTCTTCTTTACTGGCGTAGACACCGCTTACGCGATCATAGCCGAGTCAACAACAGCGCGCCAGTCGTTTCTTCTCTTCGCTACGTGGCGCCAATTGGATATTCCAAGCGAAACCAGGTCCTTCTCCACTTGGTCCTTCCAAACGGAGTGGAGGTCTTCCTCTTCCTCTGCTTCCCGCGGCGGGTACTGCGTCGAATACCTTCAGAGCTGGAGTGTTTTTCATCCATCCGGACAACATGACCTAGTCAGCGTAGCCGCTGTCTCTTTAACTCGCTGAAGTAAGTATGTAAATGTCTTCGCATAACTCGTACAGCTCATCGTTCCATCGAATGCGATATTCGCCGAGGCCAACGTGTAAAGTACCATAAATCTTCCTCAGAACCTTTCTCTCGAAAACTCGTAACGTCGACTCATCAGATGTTGTCATCGTCCATGCCTTTGCATCATATAGCAGAACGGGAATTATGAGCGACTTATAGAGTTTGGCTTTTGTTCGTCGAGAGAGGGCTTTACTTCTCTGTTGCCTACTTAGTCCGAAGTAGTACCTGTTGGCAAGAGTTTATCCTGCGTTGGATTCCAGACTGACATTGTTGTCGGTGTTAATACTGATTCCAAGATTGACGAAATTATCTGCGGTTTCGAAGTTATGACTGTCAACAGTGACATGGAAGCCAAGTAGCGAGTGCGACGTCTGTTTGTTTGATGATAGGAGATATTTCGTCTTGCCCTTGTTCACTGCCAGACCCAGAACAAGACAAGAGACAAGAGAAGTAGATATACATATATTTATAATTTCTTATTTCCGTAGTAGTAGGGCGTTAACTGGGCTGACTTTGTTTTGCCTTCTTAGCAGATATTAATATTTAAGAACCAAGTCGTTTTAGAAGACTACGGTAGGTTTTCTGCCCAGCACAGGTACAGAGATTCAAACATCTTGCCATTATAGTATTCGTTCGATTGTTTATTAGATGGCTTTTTATAGTCTGCAAAAGTATATTAGGAGAAGTAACGGGTGATTTTTTTGAGGTAGGATTTTTCATGCATTAGTATTTGACAGATCACGTGGGATTTCAGACATGGTGTCAAAGAGAAAGATGCTCAGTATGCTTTGACATTTCATCATGAATAGACTTACTAACGAGCAACGCTTGCAAATCATTGAATTTTATTACCAAAATCAGTGTTCGGTTCTTTTCTTTTTTTATCGACAAATTTTGTTCAGCGATGAGGCTCATTTCTGGTTGAATGGCTACGTAAATAAGCAAAATTGCCGCATTTGGGGTGAAGAGCAACCAGAAGCCGTTCAAGAACTGCCCATGCATCCCGAAAAATGCACTGTTTGGTGTGGTTTGTACGCTGGTGGAATCATTGGACCGTATTTTTTCAAAGATGCTGTTGGACGCAACGTTACGGTGAATGGCGATCGCTATCGTTCGATGCTAACAAACTTTTTGTTGCCAAAAATGGAAGAACTGAACTTGGTTGACATGTGGTTTCAACAAGATGGCGCTACATGCCACACAGCTCGCGATTCTATGGCCATTTTGAGGGAAAACTTCGGACAACAATTCATCTCAAGAAATGGACCCGTAAGTTGGCCACCAAGATCATGCGATTTAACGCCTTTAGACTATTTTTGTGGGGCTACGTCAAGTCTAAAGTCTACAGAAATAAGCCAGCAACTATTCCAGCTTTGGAAGACAACATTTCCGAAGAAATTCGGGCTATTCCGGCCGAAATGCTCGAAAAAGTTGCCCAAAATTGGACTTTCCGAATGGACCACCTAAGACGCAGCCGCGGTCAACATTTAAATGAAATTATCTTCAAAAAGTAAATGTCATGATTCAATCTAATGTTCAAATAAAGAACCGATGAGATTTTGCAAATTTTATGCTTTTTTTTTTTTAAAAAAGTTATCAAGCTCTTAAAAAATCACCCTTTATATTAAGAAGAAACCGTCGTAAACTGTACAAAACGTATGTATAAATGATCAGCATGATGAGCTGAGTCAATTTAGCCTCGCCAGCCAGTCTGTATATGCGCGAACAAATCCCTGAAATTTTGCACACGTCATTTTCTACTCACGAAGCTGGTAATTGGAACTAAACGGTCGGAATCAAATTTTTGTAAGAAATCTTCTGTATTTGCAAAATGTACTGTAGCTTCAGTCAATATTTTTTCTTTTTGTAATTTCTTTTTATCACAAATTTCTTTATTTATGTATACTTGAATGTATGTATACATTGAATATTATTGTTTCATTTCCCTCAAAGTAATCCCCTCCCACTGCAATACACTTATGCCAACAAATTTTCAAGTCATCAGAGCACTTGGAAAAATCCTCCGTCGTGATGACCAACAGTGCCTTCTTCGATTCATCTTTTATATCCTCAATTGAGTCAAAACGATATCCTCGGAGTGGTCATGTGAATTTGCTGAATAGGCAGAAGTTACACGAAGGTAAATCTGGTGAATGCGGTGGTTATGGAATGATCACGAGTATCCAATGCAGTGTGAGATGATATATTATCGTACTTCTTTGTATTCAATCATTGTAAGAATCAAAGAATTAACTTTTGGACCCTCACAAAACGACGCGTATCTCAAATACTAATGAATATTTTGACGTGAAAATTAGCATAGATGTCACTAACAATACTACAAACTTACAGAGGAAAACAATTTACCGATTCAAAAAACACGCGAAGTATAAATTAAAAATTCATCTTTCAACTTGATCACAGTAGTACATATGTATATAAGTATGTATGCATAATTTTTGTGAACTTGCTGAATAAAACTTAAATAAAATGATAATAAATGATAAAGCATTACTTAGTATATACGTAAGACCATATGTACGTATATCTATACAAACATTTTTCACACTGTTTCTTTTTCGAAATATCGACCATAAAAAGTGACGTAATAAACGCGCTTTGCTTTACGTTTGTTGTCATCCGCTCAAAACGCACCTAATAAATCACTGGAAAAGTGAAAAAATGAAATCAGTGAGTACGATAGGCGCCAAAACAGCTGAAGCAATAATGGCTAAGTCGTAGTTCAGACAGTTATTTATTTGAATAGTGGTTGCTCTTATTGGCTAGTGAAACTACATATGAATGCATATGTATGTATGTAAGGTCATCAGAGTTGGTAAATAAAAAAATAAAAAAAAATATTTGTACTGAAGTAAATTCGCGAAGATACTTACATACATATATGAATATTTGTAAGCTATCAGAGCAATAATTAGAAAAGCCAACCAAAAAACGTATGCTAATTATGATACTCAAAAATATATTGTTTATAAAGCAAAACAAAACAAACTGTTTTATTTATTCAGAGTTTTTAGCATTTGCTTAACATTGAGCGGCTTCAAAATACCTCTCTGTAATAACTGGAATGGCGATTGAATGATTATGTTCCATTTTTAGTGCCAAACTTTACTATTGTCGGATCAAAGATCTTTACTTCATTAAAACATGTTAAAATTTGAACGATATTTTCGGTAAGAAGTCAGTCATAACCACCGATATACTCATAATCTGTAGCTGATAGAAGTTATGGAGAAGTGAGAGAAGCTAGAGAAGTTATAGTTCGATTCCGGTCGCTCTCTAAGAAATTTTAGTGCAAAAACAAGAAAAAACGTTGACTTTGATAACACCGAAAATATATATGTAAGCCTTCAGCAGTTTCCATATAATGATCTTATTTTGAATGATCGAGTTGTATGATAGCTGTGTGCCTTACTGATCCGATCTGAACAATTTCTTCGTAGATTGTATCGTTGCCTTGGTCAATATTTCATGTCAAATTTCTTAAAGATATAAAGACTGAATTTTCTTTATTTATAAATTCAATATATAAATTAATAACAATCATAATAATTAATAAAAATAATAATAACGACACAACTTGTTCGCTGGGTTAATTGAACGAGTGGAAAAAGCGTTCTCACTCAAAGCGAAATATAACTTCTGTGAGCAAGAGTGGCTTTCTTGCCTTTTGATAAGCATTTGTTTGGAGTGCCCATGTTTGTTTGTATGTATGTACATGTATTACGGGTACGATTATTTCAAGCTATTGGTATTAGTTCTAGAGAAGGTTTTGTTTATAAAATTCGTTGTTATTATTGTGTACCATTGTCGTGCGGTGGAAATGAAGTCATCGCTCGAAAAAACTTTAAAGTTAATATAATATATAGCGAATACCTAATGATGTGCGGGGCAACTTAAAGAAGAAAGAACAAATAATGAATGAATGAAATTTTGTATAAAATATTAATAAGAGTTTAAGCTGCTTGGTCCAAGTAGATTATTTAACAAAGCAATCAATCTGCGTGGCTAACATGACTTCAATATGTTTACGTTCAACAAGATGCGTCAGATGGTACAGATTGTTGTTATAGTATAATTTCTTTTATAACAAGTGTCCCTAGGCTGTTCCTTAAGACAATTATACAAACATATAAACTCCGGTATCTTGTAAAATGAATACTTAATGGAAAAAAGAAGAACGCTATAACAATTTCAAATTTGAGCTTAGACCTGTACTTGTTTCTTCGTAGCTATGAAAATAATGCTGAGGTTTGGCTACTATGTATTCGAGTTCACTCAGATTTAGTCCTCTTAAACCATCAGTTAATTACCCAAGATCGCTTCCTGAAACCTCTGGAAATTTTTCTATCACTTTTTAAGACATTAGTTGCGTTTCGAAGTTTCAAAAAAGGGTATTTTCACTTTGTTTTTTAAATATATGCAATCATACATTTCATTTGAACAATTCAGCCGGTCAAACAATCAGCAAAAAACAGAATCGATTTGGTGAACTTTTCAAACCCACCTAAACCCTAATTCACAAATCTAACCGAGACTCTTGTATATACATACATATATGATCGTTGCTTCCCTTCTACCAGGGACTTATGAAGTAATTCTTGTATATTAGAGTTTTAGTAGTCGTGACTTGCTGGGAATATTTGTATGTCTCTCTCTCTTCTTTAACTAATTCAATGTTTGTAGACGTTTCGGGGGCAACTAGTTTTGTGTGTGACGTCATAGACTATATGGTGATAAGGCATTTTTATAATTATTGTAGCAGTTTGAGAGCTCGCATTGTTCATGACGTACTGTATGTGTATATTTCCCTTATTCTTGGTTAGCTCTGAGTATTTGATCACGAGTAATAAAATAAGAGTGTCATCTCGAAATTTTTTGTAATCGAACCATTAGCATTTTAAAAGGTCTAGTTAGCGATACCCATTTAACAAAAGAATAATTAATATTATTTATATAAAATATGGTCTGAAATCATATTAGACTTCGATTATTGGCTCAGAAATAAACTAATAACGAGTGTTTTTTTAGACGTGTGCTTTTCAATGAAGTAAAACTTTTTCGTAGTTTCACAAAGCACATTTTTTTAGCGATGAAGCTCAATTTTAGTTGAATGGATGTGATAATCCACAAGCTATTGTTGAAATGCCTATAGATGTTAAAAGAGCTACTTTTTGAAAAAAGGAAATCAAACCTGAAACCGGCCGTATTGCCACATACAATCTTTTTCGTCTTTGTTACTGGCGTAGACACTGATTACATGGGTTTTTACAATAGCGCGTCAGTGGATTTCATTCCTTCAGGTGTAGCCAGGTCCTTCTCCACCTGGTCTTTCCAATGGAGTGGAGGTCTTCTTCTTGTTCTGTTTCGCCCAGTGGGTGCTACGTCGAATATTTTCAGAGCTGGGGGCTGTTTTCATTCATTCGAACAACATGACCTAGCCAGGGTAGCCGCTGTATCTTAATTCGCTGAACTCTGCCTATGTCGTCGTATAACTCGTCCAGCTCATCGATCCAACGAATGTGATATTCGACGTGGCCAATGCGCAAAGGGCTATAAATTTTCCGCAGAACTTTTCTCTCGAAAACTCGGAATGTCGACTCATCAGATGTTATCATCGTTCATGCTTCTGCATCGTATAGCAGGACGGAAATAATGAGTGACTTATAGAGTTTGGTCTTTTGTTCGTCGAGAGAGGACTGTACTTTTCAATTGCCTACTCATTCTGAAGTAGCACGAGTAAAGAGTAAAGGCAAGAGTAATCCTGCGTTGGATTTGCAGGCTGACATTGTTGGTGGTGTTAATGCTGGTTCCTAAATAGACGAAATAGACCTCGAAGTTATGACTGTCAAGAGTGACGTGGGAGCCTGGTCGCGATTGTGACGACTGTTTGTTTGATGGCAGGATATATTTCGTTCACAACCTGACCCATTTGCTTCGCTTATCCAGTGTGGAGAAAGCAGAACTAATGGCGCGGATGTTAATAATGATATCAATTTCATCGGTGTACGCCAGCAGCTGCGCGCTCTTATAGGAGATTGTACCTTCTCGATTAAGCTTTGCAGCTCGAATTATTTTCTACATAGTAGATTGAAAACGGTGAATCAGCCGATTTATGACGATGGTATGTAAGGTACTTTAAGGGGTTATATAATCAAAGACCCGAATTTTTGTCGAAAATCGAACCTTTTGCTTTGAGTAGCCGCCATTTTGTCAAAAAATTTTTTTTTGCTAATTTCTTCGATCAATCACTAGATTATTATATTAATGAAATTTATTTGGTTTCGGCATTTTAGATGATTCAGTCCAGAGATATCGTGCTCACCGCAAGAGGCAATAAGAGACAATATCAATATTCCCGATAATTATTTTTGGCAATAAAAAATATGTGATTATAGTTTAAGGTTGTCATAATATATCTGCCAAGTTTCTAATCAATAAAGCAAATAGTTTGCTTAGAAAAAATTCTTGAAAAATGCCTTTTTTTCGACCTCCTAACTGTATATAACCCCTTAATGAAACCATGGAAACATTTTATTAGTATACGACATGTTAAGGGGAATGTTGTGTTGGCGAATTTAGTTAAAATCTGGTCGATACTATCCCTAACTGCCTTATTCTTTTTATAATGATTTGCGTTTTCCTAACAAACCATATGAAGAATAAGTTGGTAAGTTATATGTATGGACAAGTTTTCTTCAAAAATGTTGTGGTATAGCGCCGAATTGGAATGGAATCGGTCTACATCTTGGTTTAAACCTCAGAATATAAAGAATTTCGATCTTCTGGTTGACGTTTTCTACAGTAACACAATATGTTAAATTTAGCCTCCACGATCGAGTTAATATCACAAATCAATTATATCTCATGTGAAAAGATTTTCAACATAATTTTAGTTGATGCAGACTAAGCTATACAGTCTGTCAAGTAAGAGAGTGGTTGTGTTATTTTATGAAACAAATTATTTTATGAAACTTTCATATTTATATGTACATTGTACACATTACAAACAATGACGCAATTTTGTTAATAATACGTACAGTCACCACCGGCGTCGATAATTGCCTGGCATCTCCGAGGCATGCTTTCTACTAATTTGACGGCATATTCTAGTGGCAAGGATCTCCAGATCCGACGAATTTCGTAAGACAACTGCTTCAAAGTGTAGGTGCGTCTTCCACGTTCTGTTTAATACATATAGGCCCACACATATTCAATAGGGTTTGTGTCGGGCGACTGCGACGGCCAATCCAATGCAACGTTGCCAGATTGAGTTTTATACCAGTAAAGCCTTTTTGTGTAATTTTATTATTTTCTCGGCATTTAGGTTGTCAGTAATGAGGTACAAAGTGCCGAATCCCTGCTTTGAGAAGCAGCCCCAAAGATACACCTTTATTCCATGTTTTACGGTGTGCTGAACAAGCCTATTGGTGGAAGTTGACCATTGTGTTGCGCTATTTCAAATCATGAGTGTGAAGAAGGGTTCGGATAGTTTCGTAGGATATATCTAAACGTTTTGCCATTAATTTTGCTTGTCCTTGCCGCAGTGTTAAAGCAAGATTCCGCGAAACAGATTCACTATTCTTTTCTTTCAATTTACTTTTTTGTTCAATTTTCTTATCGAACCACGTTCTGGTAAATCATCAACATTTTTAGCCACTATATATCGCTGTATCCACTTCTGTACAAATGCCTTCGACTTTCTCATAAATTTAGGAGCCACTGATTGCGAAATTTTGAGACCTTTCGGGTGGATGCAAAGGAACACAGCCTCATAGCGCAACGCGTACTTAGCACTCATGGCGTGTAACGTGATTCTCTTTCAGAAGATCAACGACAACTGAACCTTTGTTGACAATGCATCAAGAACAAAGCTTTCCTCTATCGGAACGCGAAGGAATTAGAGCGAAATCTTTCATTAACTGTCGGTAAATTCGACCACGCTCTTACTTGACAGAATGTAGCAATAAAACTAAATTTAATTCTTTCTTAACATATTTTAATATAAAGTTTTGCCACGACGATTTGCGCGAATGTCCCGGGCTTTGATTCTTGCGAGTAGCAAGAGTATAAAATTTTCGGTTACACCAGACCTTAGCCCCTCCTTACTTGTCTTGTTTAAATTTTATAATTGCTTATGCCATTTAGAAAAGTTTTCTTAAGTCTATGAATGTCTGAAATGTTCTAGCTGTATAATTTTGTAATAGTAATGACCACGTAAAAGAATCTGACTAATTTTCTAACGTTAAGAAATGGTCATTACCAAATTGTTGTTATTTCAAACTCGCCTTTGAACCTTTTTGATACCAAAGTGAGAAAGCACACAAATAATACTTAAACATACATACTATATTCGTTGGTACATACATATGTATGTCTGTAATTTGGCTCCACTCGTAAGTGCATCAGCTCTCGACAACAATTCTGCCAAACTTAAAAATCTCACTCAAAAGAGAGTGTGTATATTTGTTTCTCACTCAAGCTCAAACAGTTGTCACAGCTACAAATTCATTAATATTGTGAGTAAATATGTATGCACATGTGTGTGAATGAAATACGCAAATATTTATAGGCTCTCATTTATATTTTATGAAAATGTTTGTGTGTGCGTGCAAATATGTGTGCCAGAACAGCGTCCGCTAGAAACATTTAGCTTTTGCGCACTTTTCCCACCGACTGCTGTGCGCCATTGTCGAACACGACAGATTTCTTCGCAATTTCGTCCAGTACGCAGAGTACAGCGGAGCAGACCACGACAACAACGACGAGGCTAAGTGTGACTGATTAAAAACAAATACGACCAAAAGTAAAATTAAATAAGAAAAGTGACAGTATTTCAATAATATTTATTAAAGCTAAAAGTGTAAGTTCACATTTTAATCCCGTTAAATAAATTTGTAAATACAAACGTTTGTATGTATGTATGCATGAAACTGAACGCATGATGCAAAAAATTGCGAAAAGTGCAAACATTTAAGTGTGTATACGAGCAGCACAGGCGAGTCATGGAATCTCAGCTCCTCTGATAAATCTGATAAAAGGCGCCAGCACCAAGGCAGTTGTTTACAAACAATCAGTCGCCTGGGGTGGATTAAAAAGAAGAAGAACGCAGTTGATAATAAAAATTGAAAATTGTTCTAAAAATAAGAGAAAATCAGCTCCGATTCAGCAGTGTTAAGCAGTCAGTTATATTCTGCAAAAAAAAAATATATATATATATTTCTGCAGGAAATGTAGCTTCATACGTGTGTATATATTTTTTATGTATGCAAAAGTGTCGAAACCTGGAAAGTGGGTCATGAAGCGCGGCAGTTAACTGCGTTCCCTACAATGTACAATATAAAATTGTGAATGTACATATACATATGAATGTTAGTGCACTTTCCTTCCTGTTTCTGGAAGAACAAGCAGCTCCTTTTGTTAAATTGTCTCATCATGTCGTTTACGTAGCATCATTTTAGGCGTTCAGCACTCGACTTGAGCTGAGTTTTGTTCGATTTGGCTGTGGAATTTTTTATAAGCGAAAATTTCGATCAAAATTTTTTACTTTCTCTAATATGTTTGTACATGAGAGTGCATAACCTGGTAGAGAAAAATGTTTTCGTGTTTTATGCGAAGTGTTTCATAGTCATTATTATGTCGGTGTTCCTACTAACTGGTAACTAACCTCTATGTTACGTGTTGTTATACATATATTACTCTATACCAGACCTGCTGATATTAAATTTTAGTCATAAAACTATATTTTTGAATCTAGCAATCTTAATAAACCTTTTTCGAATCGACAGAGTAGGGTCCAAGAAACCAATATCGTTAGAAAACATTTAAAAATAGCTTCTAATAATTTCATATCCTTATATATTCAAAATACATACTTAAAAAAAGTTAGAAATTTATAAAAAAAAAAATTTAGCACGGTTATGGCTCTCATGACATAATACTCTGTTCAACCATTTTTAATGTTCATGTGTAAAAAAGCGTACTAAATCTCGAAATACAAGTACAATGTTTGGTATCTCCTAAATTCGGCCCACAACCATTTTTTTTTAACTAATATTTAACCCGTTTAGTAAACGCGTTTCAGTAAATGCTGAAACACTTCAAATGCTTACCACAGTCGACTTTCGTAGCAAAATGGTACCTACATACCTGCAGACATTGATGATGCCAGCAGATTAACTACAATGACTCTTATGCACTCGCAACATATTCTCGTATTCACCCTACAGGGTTCGCGCTAATCTGCGTACATGCGCACTTCGGACGCTGCGCGTTTATTCGGTTTTGTTTTCGTTCGTCGATTACTCGGTGTGAGTATGATGTCATATGTGCGATGCTTGTATGCTGAAATAACACACCCAACAACTATTCGGCACTGACCACCCTTATGCCACCCACTATTACACTTGACTGCGAGGCGGGCGTGTTAGGAGTTCGCGTGTTGCGTTTCATTTGAAGCAGCGGCGAAAGTGTTTTCGATACACAATTTAACTCGTAGCAATGTTCTGCTTCCTTGAATATTTTTGCCTCTTCCCATATCTTCCACGTCTATTTTGCTACGAAAACTACTTTATCACGTCCACGACTTCCTGGTTTCCTGTTTTCCTAGTTCGTGATGGCAGCCATTTTATAGGTTTTTGAACTTTCGGCATGTTTAATGATGACGCTGGTTTGCTTTCTTTCTAAGCTCTCCTGTCTGAATAACACTCTTGAGCATAAAATCATGTATGTTACTGCCGCCCCCAAACAACTATGAGTCATGAGTCATACTTAATCCTAATTGATGCATTGTTGCGCTGGTGACGTGGTTGCTGTAATTAATTTGGTTTGTTGTACCCATTTTCCCCTAAATTTGTGCCTGTGTGCAGAGCTTGCATTTTGGTGGTCCATGTTGACCTAGTTTCTGTAATTGAAATCTGTCAATTTGATGGCGGTGAGTGATTTGTGGGAAGCTTTGAGCTTTAAGCCAGCTCTGCCAGACTAATGTGTTTATGCAAAACTTTTTTTTCCCCTCATACATTCCAAAAGTTTTTTTTTACGAAAAGTATAAAGCATACGTGCACTCATCGAAAGTTTCTCTTAATATATTGATTGTTTTGTTGGGTATATGGCACGCAGAGCCGTCTTGTTGGAACCAACGGATCCACATCAACTTCTTTAAACTCAGGCAAGAAAGAAGTCATTAAAAACGGATATAGGTTCAACATTGATTGTAACATTATTGTCGGCTTCATTTTTGAAGAAATATGGACCAATTATTCCCTCTGGCCATAAAGCATACCAAATATACACCCTTTTTAAGGATATTACGGCGTATCAACAATGCCTTGTGGATTATCAGCCCTCCAAATGTGACAATTTTGTTTAATAACATACCCATTCAACTGAAAGTGAGCTTCATTGCGGAACAAAATTTTTTTTTGTGGAAATCGGGATCGATGACCATCTCATTTTGGACCTAATCACCGAACATGCAGCCCACTTGAAGGGCATTCGGCTTCAATTCTTGCCTAAGTTGGATTTTGTAAATCCGCAAAATAAGATCCTTCCGCATAATCTTCGATACTCTGCTCCACGGCATTTCTCAGGATGCGTATTCTCCACTAGAGTAAATGTAGTACGAAACCGATCCATGGTTGCTCGAATTACCGACTTTGCTAGGCAATTGTGTTAACCGAATATTGGACGCGAAACGAACTATTATTTTTGTAGTAAATATGCATTATTTGCAAACATAATCCGAAATAAGTCGGTTCATTATGAAATCGTAAGCCGAACCGAGTATAAATCAAACGCCACCAACTCTGAAAAAGTGTTGCCTCATTGAAAACCACACGTCTAAAAAAAGCCCCCATTACTTGTATTACGGGGTGGGTAACCACAACAAATTCAATGATCAGTTGAAATAGGTTGGCTTCGTAACTTCTTTGGAGTAGTTCAGCTGATTTTCTCTACCTTAGAGAAGGGTTTCCTTCTTTCCGGCCGAAGCAGAGCAAAGCATAATGAAAAAAGGCACTTTTGAACGGACAGCTGGAAAACAATTTACCGATTTTTTCGTAGACTATATACCTCTAAATTTTTTTTACTGTATTCCCATCTCTTTTGTTTAGTGAAGCTTAGGATTTGGGCAAATATAGCACTGAAACTTTCCATTTCAGAACACTTAAAAACTTCATAGAAAACCTTATAATTCGGAAAGATAAATATTTTTGAATCGATGAAAAAAGTCATTGCATAATGAAGGTAGATTAAATGTTGTTCATTTAATGGGAAGGTTAATTTTACAAACATAAGGGGGTACTCTCATGTGAACGCATACATTTTACCATTTTTAGGAATTTTTTTTATGCGTCAACAAAATTCAATCATTTTAATTTTTTAATATTCTTTTATTTGTATTTTGAAATGTACCAAAAAAGTTTTTTTTTCGTTTTTTACATTTTTAATATATATTTTTTTAAATCAAAGTAGTCACCAACAAAAAAAAGTAGTTCACTGGTCATGGTGATAGCGGCTGTTCATGTTGTCTGAAATAAAAAAATTTGAATGGATTATTATACAGTAGTTCTGCGGCTATCGTCCCTACTAAATATAATAAATTCATAAAAAAAAATGTCGTACTTCAAAAAAAAAAAATGAAAATCTTGATTTTTCGTTAAAAATCGTTTAAAAAAAATGAAAATATTTTCGAAAATAAACAATTCTGCTAGGGACGATAACTATAAATGAGTAGAAGAACGTATGTACATTTTAAAGCAATCGGTTGAATACTTTTTTTAGGACCATGACAGTTTCAGAAATTGATTATTCGAGAAAAATGCGTTTAGAAACGTAGCAGCTGCAGACTTGTCTTGGCGCCTGGTAGACGGTCGCGTACGAAAGTCGGCGACTATGAGCTGTAACTTATCAAATTCTATGAATTTCGGTCTGAATTTTTCACAGAATATTTTCAATAGGTTTTACTGTCAAAATATAAAAAAAATAGATTTTTCGAAGTGATTACATGAGAATACCCCCATAAAGCCGACAGACAAAACATACATACTTTATTCCATCATTTCATCTGTATACCAATCAAATTTATACTAACTTTCAAAACAAATTCATATTTTTTACCCAAGCAAGTAAGTATAATACAAAAAATATTAAGTATAACATACAAAAAAAAATAATTTTATAACCTGAACAGCGTTTATTAAGAAGGAAACGTGGCAGATACCTTAAAGAATATATGTATATGTATAAATGACCAACATGACGCGTTAAGTCGACTTAGCCATACCCGTCTGTCTGCCTGATTGTATACTCGAACTAGTCCCCCAGTTTTTGAGATGCCGATCTGAATATTTACACATTTCTCAACAAGAAGCCCGAACCGCCAATATTGAATCACTATACTCGTAGCATATAACTCTCAAATGAACTGAACGATCGGAATGAATTTTTATTAGACAATATACATATCTTCCCGAAATTTGACATGGAATACTATTCAAATTAATGCTAATAGTATTCCAACTATCTAATATTATACCCAAATAAATTTTTCAGATCGGATCACTATAGCATATAACTGGCATACAAATTGACCGATCAAAAGCAAGTTCTTTGATGGGATTTTTTTATATTCGTAAAGGGTACTATAGCTTCGGGGCAACCGAAGTTAACAATATTCTTGTTTTTTACTTAACATACACACTTACATACCCAACGTACATTATTCCATACGTATATTACGATGCTTGAAGAATGGTGTGTTTTATTATAATTTTATTTAAACAACAAACATTCGAGCACAGTGGTGTGTGTGTAATTATGCGCATAATTAATGCTTGGCGTGTGTCCATGTCGTACATAATAAATAATATTATATACGTACATATATATAATATACAAGTTTGTATATACATTTCCGCATGATGTGTCGGTATAAAATTTGGAAACTTGTATAATTAATGATTAGTAATTTTAGCCAATTTTTCTGTGTCTGGTCTTTTCATGAGCTTTTACACATGTACATACATACTAATTTTTGTGTTTACAGCCATACACAAAATGACAAACAATATTTTTTGGTTCTTAACATGAGTAATAAGCTTATACCTTAAGCAGTTAATTGAGCCGTGCCAACACGCTTAGGTATCTTTTTATGGTTTATAAACACAAAGAATTCGCAAATATAGTCAGATTACTAGTTTGGTAAACTTTTTGTTTTTTGTCAGATTTATGATAACATATCGCCTTATAATATTGAAAGCAATACTGGGTGAAAACGAAAAAGATCCAGTTGCCGAATCTGTCATCTAAAATTTTTCGTTGAGACCGAAAATGTAATAAAAATAGCTCACGATATAGTGAAAAACGTCACTAGATTTGGTAATAGTCTTTAGACATTTTTTGTAAAGGGTGATCCATTTCGATCTTCCCTACGTTTTTAAAGAAACAGCACAGACAATTTATATTTAATTATTTTATTCAAAATAACATTCTTTAGCATTTATTTTTTTAAAGATTATCTGCTTCAAATGTTGGTCACGGCTACGTCTCAGTCCAATTTTTGATGGTTTGTTTGAGCATTTCGACTGGTAACTGGCGAATGACAGACGAGATATGTTCCTCCAAGATCTTAATCTAAGCGGAATTGTCCGCATAGACTTTAGACTTCACATATATCCACAGGAAAAAGCATAACGGTGTAATATCACACGATCTTGGTGGCCAATCGACCGACTTAAAAAGTGAAATTATCTACTCACCGAAGTGTTCTCTCACCGGCATCATTTTTCTACTATGAACCGATGGTCTTGGATTTTTTCAGGCTGCTCTTCGTCCCAAATGCGGCAATTTTGCTTTTTTACATAGCCATTGAACCAGAAATGGGTCTCATCGCTAAACCAAATTCGGCTCGTAAACGTCGGATCTTCCTGGAACTTTTCAAGAGCCCACAACTTGTTGGAACTGTCATGATCAACTTTTTCTAATTGCAGCCATAAAAAATTGGTCAACATCGATCTGCAGTAACAGTAACGGTATCACCATCTTCATTTCGAAAAAATGTAGTGATTCCATCAGACCAAAAACCACTTTCCTACTGTCAATTTAGGTGAATGTACGGTTGTTCGTGAATAATTTGTTGATTTTCTTTGCACCTGCATCGACAGTATCAGATGAAAGTGAGCCTCAACAGAGAAGATGTTCCAAGACAAAATCAGCATATTTACGTTGCTTACGGCGGTCCAATGGCTTCAGTTCTTGAGTGAGAACAATTTAGTATAGAAGCAAGCCAAAATCCTATTTTAAAATCCGACAGGTTGTGGTTTGAGACTATTCCAATTCTTGAGAAGGTCTTGGAATCGCTAAATTGCGGTCTTCAGCAACACTTGCCTGAACGGCAGCAATATTTTCATTACTTCGAGCGCTTATTTGTCTTATTGGAGCCTGAACATTATGTAAAGAAAATGTATAGTACGATCGAAATTTTCAACAATTGGATGAAAAGCTAATACAGGTGGACGACTATTACGACCAAAAAATGGCAAAGTGAACAAAGAGTTGAAATTGGAGAACGGGTTTTGATAACAAAATTGAATAACTTGAAAAAGTTATATCTTTCCATGATGAAATTGTAAACATCACTGAATACAATCAAAAAAAAATACAGATAATTATATAGGTATTAAAAATGGCTGAAACGACACTTAGAAATCATATCACCGTTATTGGAAAAAAGGGTATATATTAAGTTAGCTTTGAACGACTATTGGATACTCCCCCCGAGTACGGTTACTCCATACGAACTTTCACTAAATACAAACTTATAATGAAAAATTTCTTTTTTAAAATTGTTTATTAAATTTAGTACATGTGAATGCGCCATGGAGAGGGCATTTTTATGAAACTTTATCTTCTCATGCAAATAGACAGTCCAGCGCACACCCAAAACAGCAGCAATCGTTGAGTTAGGTCACTCAAACATACATATGTACATACATACTAACAGCTTATTTAAACGATATCTGCGCTGAACAACGAGATGACATAATTTTGTGTTGTTGTTCGTTGTTGTTGTCAATGTTCCGTATCATTGCTTGCTGTGAAATGCTTATTCGGGAAATACATACATTTTGCGGTTGAAGCGCTGAAAAGTGAAACCCCTCTGTAAATATACTTACCATTTCATACACATATGTATGTATATACATACATCCACACATGTAAGCAAATGTATGTATGTACATACAAGTGCCTCGGTGCATAATTCCGTTTTGTAATGCAAGCAAAAATAGCAAAATGGTGCCCTCATATCAGGAACGCTTGTTCTTTGTCAGCCACATTGGCGTCGTGCGGCTTCAGCAAAATGGCAGGGCAAGGAGTGGGCGTGAGGTCTCACAGTCGCACACATTTTATACTCGTTCCGTTCTTGCTTTTATTGATAATTCACTTTTATGACTTTTGGGTGTTGCTACTTTGTTTACAAATAAAGAGATGCTTTCCACAAATGAAAGTGAGCGCGACTGTGTCTTTGTTTGCGGAAATTGCTGTATTTACATCTGATAGTAAACTGTGTTTTAAGGTCGCGACGACCTTGACCTACCCATTAGATGTTTGTAGCATGAGAGTGAGTGGTTGCTGGGAGTGCAACAGTTGAAAGATAGTGAGTATTGGTTGTTATTGCTTTTAAAGAGGCTTTATATGGACGAATGTGCGTGTGAATTTATTTTCGACGTAGACCACCTTGCGGTTGAATCCGGAAACGGGTGTTCGAAATTTTGGTAAAAGAAAGAACTAGTTGAGCTAGTGTTGCTTGTATTGGAACGTGGTGGTATATGCATCTTTAGCTGTTTCAATATGTTGATCAACTGTAATTGTAAATTTCCATCCATTTCCAGGGTACCGGGTCATGTTGCCAGCAATATACATATACATATAATACATAACGTGCTTACGAGTCAATAGCAAGTACCACTTGTATATGCTCGAAACTTTTAGAATTTGTCTGAAATTCAATAGTTCAATTCCTATATACTTTTATATTCTGATACCTTGTTTGCCACGAAGTTTATATCACTCAGAAGGAATAGGTGTCTATTTCTTCTTCTTCTTTATTGGCGTAGACTCCACTTACGCGATTATAGTCGAGTTAATAACAGCGCGCCAGTCGTTCTTCCTTTTCGCTATGTGGCGCCAATTGGACAAGCGTAGCTAGGTCCTCCTCCATCTGGTCTTTCCAACGGAGTGGATGTCTTCCTCTTCCGCTGCTTCCACCGACGGGTACTGCGTGAAATACTTTCAGAGCTGGAGTGTTTTCATACATTCGGTTGACATGGCCTAACCAGCGTAGCCGCTATCTTTTAATTCGCTGAACTACTTATGTCAATGTCATCGTATATCTCATACAGCTCATCCAATCCATCCAATGCGATATTCGCCGTGGCCAATGCCCAAAGAACCATAGATCTTTCGCAGAACTTTTCTCTCGAAAACTCGCAACGTCGACTTATCAGTTGTTGTCATCGTCCAAGCCTCTGCACCATATAACAGGACGGGAATTATGAGTGACTTATAGAGTTTGGTTTTTGTTCGTCGAGAGGACTTTACTTCTCAATTGCCTACTCAGTCCGAAGTAAATCGCCGAATGTACTACTCGTATATGTACTTCAGAAAGATAAGCGTATAACAACACTAATGCACTAGTGATTATTTTGATGTGATATTTGGCGTAGATGTCCCTGACAGCCATACCAACCTAAAAGAAATCTTTCGCTTGAAATTTAAATTAAATAGTCTTACTATTTTTTGCCCACAGTAGTTTATTTTTATAAACGTCTTGGTTAGACTGAACCACTAAGTGAAGTTGCACGCCAGTGTTTTGATAAAAAAAAGAAAGGAAAAATTATATGCTACATATTTCCTACTGGGTTGTTTCAACTCATAATTCATGCAGTAAATACTCAAATGTTGGAATTTTGTATATGGCATATGTCGAAACATTACCTTGCCCAATTTTTGTCTAATATTCATGTACACAATCGCACTTGTGACAGCCTATAAGCACTGATGCTCAAAATGTCTCATATAGTTATGTATGTATATCTTGTGTACTTAGTGAAAAATATGATTTCATGCAAACGAAAATTTATTATAAACCCGGTGGCTGGCGTTCAGTCTGTTAATTCACACATTTGCGCAGTCATTCACATATTGCACAAACATTTCAGTTATTTATAGTGAGTATAACGTCATTTCTACAAATATTTAACAAAATGACCACATACATACATATGCATACATATCTCTCAGTATACCAAATTTCCACATGCAAACATAAAATTCATCAAAATTTAATTTCGGTACATAATATTTTAGGTTCTTTGCTCACTGAGTACTAAGAGAGTTATATGAGTTTCCAGTTGAACTAACGAAATGTTTAAAGTCATCAAATCAAATAAGCCAGTAAGCTTATAAATGTCGATACAAACAATTCATTACCTAATTTTTTTTTATGAAAATTCTACGGTGATGAGTTTTCATTAAATTGAGTATCTCATAAATTTAATGGAGTCGACGAGCCTAAGGTTTATAATATAAGAGTGGTCAACAGTGGTTTGCCTAGATATAAGATCGAGTTGTATACTATATGTGTATTTGTACATATGTATTTGTGCCCAAAATTCATGGCACTATCATTGATTTTGATAGATTTGCTGTCATTTATTTTCAAAACTTTATTTCGATTTTACAGTACAAAAACTAAAGAAAAGAACTGATTTCTTTGTAATGTCAAGTTTGTTGACTCTCACGTTTTAAGAATCGGCAGTAATACGCCTTCTTGATCTTGACACGTGTACCTTTTTTCCAACACTTTTAGATACAGCTGGAAACGCTCTCTTTGTTTCTCACTAAAATTTCCTAAATTATCCGAAAACTTACCCAGATCATTGAGAAGATAGTTTAATTTAATTTTATGTTAGCTTCTAGAGTCAGAAAGTTTGTCAGCATATTCTTCAAAATTATTTCATAATTTGTTACTTTATGACTAACTAGGAAATTTTGGATTAAATCCATATTCTTCCACGTTCGCCGCCTTAAAATTTTCTATAACATTCCTCTCTTTATTATGCAAGATTCACTGAGTTCAAAAAGCAAACAAACTTTCATGTAGACCGGTAGACTATGCGAGTTCTGGGAAATTGGCGCCATTATGTTTCCGAGGACATGCCAAAAAGTTTGAAACACAAAGTAATTCTCCGGAATAGCCTTGAGAGTCGAGGTGCATGCTGCTTGGATCACCTCTTTCGTCTCATCGGCCTTTTCAGGCAAGGAAACAAACAGAAGACCGGGGGGTCACATCTGGGCTGTAGGGCGGCTGCTGATGAGTTTTCATTAAATTGAGTATCTCATAAATTTAATGGAGTCGACGAGCCTAAGGTTTATAATATAAGAGTGGTCAACAGTGGTTTGCCTAGATATAAGATCGAGTTGTATACTATATGTATATTTGTACATATGTATTTGTGCCCAAAATTCATGGCACTATCATTGATTTTGATAGATTTGCTGTCATTTATTTTCAAAACTTTATTTCGATTTTACAGTACAAAAACTAAAGAAAAGAACTGATTTCTTTGTAATGTCAAGTTTGTTGACTCTCACGTTTTAATAACCGGCAGTAATATGCCATCTTGATCTTGATACCTTTCTTCCAACACTTTTAGATACAGCTGGAAACGCTCTCCCTGTTTCTCACTAAAATTTCCAAAATTATCCGAAAACTTACCCAGATCATTGAGAAGGTGGTTTAATAGTTCTAGATAGTTCTAGAGTCTGAAAGTTTGTCAACATATTCTTCAAAATTATTTCATAATTTGTTATTTTATGGCCAACTAGGAAATTTTGGATTAAATCCATATTCTTCCACGTTCGCCGCTTTTAAAATTTGCTATAACATTCCTCTCTTTATTATGCAAAATTCACTGTGTTCAAAAAACAAAAAAACTTTCATGTAGACCGGTAGACTATGCGAGTTCTGGGAAATTGGCGCCATTATTGTTTCCGAGAACATGCCAATAAATTTTGAAACACAAAGTAATTCTCCGGAATAGCCTTGAGAGCCGAGCTGCATGTTGCTTGGGTCACCTCTTTGTTCGAAACAAACAGAAGACCGGGGGTCACATCTGGGCTGTAGGGCGGCTGCGGAAGCGTTGGGATGCCGACCTTCGTTAGGTAGCTGTTCACAAGAAAGGCGTTGTGAGACGGGGCGTTGTTGTGGTGCACCTTTCAATCGGCTGCAATAACTTGATGGGCCCGATTGATCCATAGTTTGAATCTCTTAGGGACTTCCATGTAAAACTTGACGTTGACGGTTTGTCCAGGAAGAACAAATTCATGGTGGACGTTGCCTTTGATGTCAAAAGAGACAATGAGCATCGTTTTCACTTTGGATTTGTCATTATTCCCGTCTTTGGGCGAGGAGACGCTGGCGTGTGCCACTCAGAAGATTGCCATTTTGTCTCGGAATCATACTCAAAGATCCATGACTCGTCATCTGTGATTACGTTATTCAAACGTCTCTGTCGCAAATTTACCGAGTTTCACATAGAATTTAGTTGTGTACCTATGCTCTAACGAACGCTGCAATTTCGGCTTGCACCATTCACAAAAACACGTCGGCCAAAAATGTTTGTCCTGACCGCTCGTTCGTTAGCTAGGAACGCCCTCTACCGAGTCCAGTCGGTGCGCTCACGTATTACCAAAAAAAAGTCGCATAAGCATTGTTCTGGAATTGCTTAAAAGGGTCATAATTGGTGACGCATCATGGGTATATGGTTATGATTTCGAAACCTGAGTCCAATCGTCTCATTGGAAGAATCCAGCAGAGCCAAAGCCAAAAAATAAAATTGCCCACTAAAAAATGCATATCAGAATGGCTGGTACAAGTTATTATATCTGAGGGCGACTATTTTGAAGAGGTCAAAATAGAAATTGATGAATAAATAAATGTTTGTTGATAAAAATTAAAATCCACCTTAGTTTTTGAACATACCTCGTAAACAAGTCATTTTATGGTAAATATTAATTAATATAAGAGAGCAAAATGTTGATATGTCCTAAATTAATTACAAAAATTTAATCCGAATCCACAGGAATTAATGTAAATGCAAACACTGAATAAAGCTCTGATTAAACGAATTTTTATATTTGTACATATGTGCATATCAACACACGTGCGCACGACTCACGTTGTTCCAGAAACGTCAGATTGCATATGCACAAACTTACATACATATGTACAGGTGAAAATGGAATGCAAAAGGGTCTCAAATTTGCAACGACCGTTGTGGACCGTTCACTTAATCAGCTTGAAATTAATTGGCAGCAGTTTTTTTGCCGAATGCGAGAGTAAGATTACGATGGTTTGTATTGACATTTAATTTAACAGTCGACTGTGCGACACAAGCAAAATGCATTATTAAGGCTTTAGGGGACTTTATCAGAGTGAATAGTAAGCAAGACGGGTATGAAAATTAGTTACAGTGGAGCACAGAAGTTTAGATTTGATGTCGAGCGTATAGCTGTTGGCCGTATTAGTAAAGGGTGATCCATTTCGAGGTTCTCTACACTTTTAAAGAAACAACCCAAACTTCACATTTAATGGAGAATGTTTCATATTTTCATTCGAAAGAACATTCTTTGGCAATTATTTTTGAAAATTATCTGTTTAAAATGTTGGTCGCGGTTACGTCTCAGATGGTTCATCTATAGCGTCCAATTTTAATGACTCGTTCGAGCATTTCGACTGGTAACTGGCGAATGACACGCTTGATGTTTTGAACCAAGACCTGATTCGAAGCGAGATTGTCCGCCTAGACCTTAGACTTTACATATCCCACAGGATAAAGTCTAACGGTATGATATCACACGATTTTGGTAGCAAAATGGACTGTTCCAAAACGTGAAATTATCTGCTCACCGAAATGTTCTCTCAATAAATCCATTGTTTGATGCGATGTGTGGGAAGTAGCGCCGTCTTGTTGAAACCAAATGTTGGCGAGATTGCAATCTTCAATTTCAAGCATCAAATAGTCGGTTATCAAGGCGCGATAACGGTCGGATTGACAGTTACGCTCTCACCGGCATTATATTTTAAGAAATATGGACCGATGATTCCACCAGACCTTTAATCACACCAAACTGTGTTTTTCAAGAAGAAATGACAGCTCTTGAATCTCTTCATGTTGCTCTTCGTACCAAATGCGGCAATTGTGCTTGTTTACATACAAATTGAGCCAGAAATGAACTTCATCGCTGGACAAAATCGAAAACGTCGGATCTTCTTGAAAACTTTCGAGAGCCTAAAGTGTGAATTGATGTCTCTTGGGAAGGTCAAGCGGCTTCAGTTCTTGCACAAGCTGCATTTTGTACACTTTCAATTTAAGATCTCGAGTTGTTACGAACGGCGCCGAATCGACACACCACGGCCATCATGTACACTCTCAGCTACGGCTGCTTTTTTTCTTACTGCGTGTAGGACGTGGTCTATTCGGTCGAATAATATGAATGCTGCGTCTTAAGATGGGTGATGGTATTGCGAGTAGTATGATCAGTGGGCTGATTATGTTGACCAAAAGTAGAGCGAAGCGCGCGAAACACACTCTTTGCAGAACGTTAATTTTCGTAATAAGTTTCAACGTTTTGTAAACGTTGTTCAGGCATAAGTCTCTCCATGATGAAACGCCAAACAGTACTGAACAAAAAAAAAAACATGACAGCTTGACATGACTCACGCGAGATATGTCAAATAAGGCTATGGAAAAAAGTACCTCTACTTGCTGGTTGAAGCAGCTCACTTATTTTGCATTATGGATTTTCCGAGATTTCTTAGTTTTCCCCGAAAAGGGCGTATTAAGTTTACCACGATGTCTGTAACAGCCAAAAGAAAACGTCGGAACTGATCTATGAAGTTTATACATATATGAATGATTAGCCGTTTTTATCCTTTTCTCAACAAAAAACAAAAATCTCTACATTTGTCGGAGGTCGATATCGGACAACTATATAGCTGTCATACTCTACAGGACCATCCATCTTAGCTTGATTTGGTCGGAACTTGTTACGCTTCCTTTAAATGAGCTAGCAGATCTAAAGCGCCGCTCTATGCTAGCGCTTACCTTTGCATATACGAGGTATTAATTAAGTAATGAGACTAATTCCATAAAAACCGTATATTTGAAAAGTATTCTACAACTCTGCCATCCCCTTCAAAGTAGACCCTTGGGCAGCTATACAGAGATTCCAGCGCGTTTTTCGACTGGGATGTCCGCGAGTACCCTCGTCACGGCCGCCTGGATGTGCGTAATCGACTCAAAATGGGTTCCTTTGACCACCGATTTTGTTTTAGGAAACAAATAAAGTCACAGGGTGACATGACGGGCGAATAAGGCGGCTGTTGCAGCACGGCGATCCTTTAGAGGCCAAATACTGGGACACGCTGAGGGCGGGGTGGTACGGCGCGTTGTCGTGATGAAGGATCCAGTTACGAGCGATGTCTGGGCGCACCCTGTTGACTCGTTTTCGCAATCTTTCGAGTACTTGACAATAGTAGACTTGATTCACAGTTTTCTCCGGTGGAACGAATTCTTTGTGGACGAAAAAGGCAATAATTATCGTTTTCACCTTCGACTTGCTCATGCGAGCTTCTTTCGGGCGGAGGTCGCGCGGAGACAACCATTGTGAGCTTTGCCGTTTGGTTTCCGGGTCGTATTGCCCTATTACCATACACTCTTACAATTTTAGCGTACGTTTCCGAAGCTGTTTCGCCCAATCTGGCGCAAAATTTTATCGCGACGCGTTGCTCTTGATTTCGTTTTTCCATTTTCGTGACGAGCACTACAAACACACGTCTACTCAACTTGACGCAGAAGGCGAACTAAACAAGCTAGAACGATGGTACATATATCAATGGAGAGGGGAGGAATGCCGGAAAGAGAGAAAGGGTACAAGGGTACAGATTTTCCACAAGCGCGGCAATAAAATCAGTCTCATTACTTAATTGTCAAACCTCGTACTAGAAAATTCATTATAAAAACAATTGTTGATATGAAAACATGAGATGAATATAAAGTTTGCAATTGACTGTTGCTGATCACATTCAAAAGCTTTTTCGTACTCTTGGCAAAGTAATTGAATTGTTTAGCATTTCAATGGTTATTATTTATATTTTTTATTATTATAGCTTTTTATTCACACAGCTTTGCAAAGTCGTACATATTTACACACGTTTATGTTATCATAAATATTTGCGATATACGAAAATACAAAAATAATATACCAGAATTATTTAGAAAGCGTCAATATGTAATGGAAGCAAAACAAGTTAAGAGAGATAAGCAAACAAAACCGAATAAACATTAATATAATGATAATTTCGAGTGCTAAAACCCCTCAAAGTAAACAAAATTAGTCTCAGAGAGAACATGGAAGAACTCGCATTTCTATTCGCAGTATTTTGATGATTGTCAGAATCAGTTGATTACTCGAGATTAGCGGAATCGGTTAACAGATAGCTAATATTGTGCGTTTACATATAAATTCACTTGTTCGCTACTTAATTTACGGTACACAATGAGTGCGTGTTGAAGATTGATTAGTTATTTATAAGGGAAAGTCGGTTATTGATTCACATACGAAGTCAGGTCATGTAAAAATTTAATATGAAGACAAGTGTTCAGCTGTTTGAAGTCAGAAAATTAGATATTCAGTTGCGTGAGTTTTTTTAATGACATTCTGGCCGAAAATAAAGTGAATTTAACATTCCTAAATATAAATTATTGTAATTACTATTACTTGCACTAACTTTTTTTCGAAATGCTTGCGACTGTAGTTGCGCACAGGTGAATAAAAATACATAACATACATACATATTTAACGGTTTTCGTGTGGAGCATTATAAAATAATGATTTGCCAGCATACGCTTAGTTGCAACCAATAAGTTCGTTTAAAAATTTAAAACAATTTTCTTTTTTTCGTTTATTAAACAGATCCAACATGTCAGCAGAAGCAACAAATGGCAGCAGCCCCGCTCCCGCCGCGGAACCACCAGTTGCTGAGGTCGCACAATTGGCCTTGGATGATGCGCCCAAAGTTAGTTTTGCCGATCAGTTCAAAGCCTTCTCCAAATTCGGTGATACAAAATCCGACGGCAAATTGATTACGCTGTCGCAGAGCGATAAATGGATGAAGCAAGCTAAAGTAATCGACAAGAAGATCACTACTACTGACACGGGCATACATTTCAAGAAATTCAAGGCAATGAAAATCTCACTTGCCGATTATAATAAATTCCTGGACGATTTGGCTAAAGCGAAAAAAGTCGAATTGAGTGAAATTAAATCGAAGATGGCCGGTTGCGGCGCTCCAGGTGTGCTGCAGGTTTCGGTAAGTTGCAATTAATGAAATATGTATCTTTTTAATAATAATATTGTATTCTTCCAAAACTTACAAGGAAAGCTGTTTCGGCATCTTTTCTAATATGTACTACTGTGCCCAAAAAATAAAGTGACAATTTTTTTATGTTGGTAGTACTGTCAGTCACATTTATGACAAATTTCATGTCAAAATATTCATTTTGTGAGCTGCTAAAAGTGAGTTTTTCGTTTTTTGCGATGTCGAAATTTGTTGAGCAAAGAATTTGCATTAAATTTTGTTTATGGAATCAATTTTCTGCTGCGGATACGTTGAGGATGGTGCAGAAAGCCTTTGGTGATGAGACTATGTCTAAAAAAATGTTTACAAGAGGTATAGTGAGTTCCAAGCCGGCCGTGAACGTGTCGAAGACGAAGAGCGTCCAGGGCGACCATCAACCTCAACCGACGAAGCTCACGTTCAACAAATCAAAGATTTGGTGTTGAAAAACCGTCGATTAACAATTAGAGACCTTGCTGATGAAGTTGGCATATCGAAAGGCTCAGCCAATATCATTTTGAAGGATGTTTTGGATTGAATTTTTTGGAAAAAAGGCGTCGCGTTGAAGTGTGTGAAACGATGCTTTCAGACTACCAGGGTGTCATGAAATGCATTATAACTGGCGATGAGACTTGGATCTATGCTTACAACCCCGAAACAACCGATCAATCGAGCGAATATCGTGCCAAGAGAGAGCTGAGACCAAAAAAATCGCGCCAAAGTCGCTCAAAAATCTAGGTCATGCTGACTGTTTTCTTCGATTATCGTGGTGTTGTGCATTATGAATTCCTTCTAACCGGTCAAGCAGTCAACAAGAAATATGATTTGAACGTTATGCGTCGTTTGCGTAACGCCATCCGCCTAAAAAGGCCGGAATTGTGGAAAGACAATTCTTGGTTTTTACACCACTGTACACCAATGTACCTTCCCATACTGCCCTCGTAACTCGTGATCATTTCGCCAAAAACTCAACCCATATCTGGCGCCGTGCGACTTCTGGCTGTTAACCAAGCTCAAAAGACCGCTCCGGGGACACCGTTTTTATACGATAGAGGAGATTCAAGCCGCAGCGAAGACGGAACTGAATGCCATCCCGGAAAGTGACTACAACCAGTGTTTCGAAGATTGGAAAATCCGTTGGCATAAGTGCATGGCATCGAGAGGGGATTACTTAGAAGAGGATGAAATTGATTTGGAATAACAAATAAAGAATTTTCAAAATAAATACAATGTCACTTTATGGCACACCTTGGGCACAGTAGTATATATCGAATAGATTTTATGTTTGTGTGTTCCTTCGGTTATCCTTTAACCCCCATTTAAGGCCACTTTTAGTAGGTCTTATATCTGGTTCGATATTTATCTCCATGAAATAAGTATTTAAGCAATTTATCAATAAAATCTATAATTTTTAAGCTCAAAAAAGAAAACGTTTCCGTCCAGCTTTCGCCCTAAAAAAATACTTCAACGTCAAAAAGTTTTTTTATTTTCAAATTAAACCGCGCCTAAATCAGTTGACTTTTTCATACCTTTTACATGTGATTTTTTGACCATAAGGAAACATCGGAGACTCTGGAAAATGTATATCTAAATGATCAGCTTGATGAGCTAAATCGGTTTAGCTTTGTCCGTCTGTCTGCATATATTCGCTAACTAGTCGCTTTGTATTCGAGATTTCGGTTTTAAATTTTGCGCACGTCTTTTTCTCCCCAGAAGGCTACTCTTTGTCGGAACCATCGACACCGGAACACTGTAAAATATAGCTGCCGTACACATCGAAGGATCGGGTTGAAATGCTTGTATAGAAAGATTTTTTATTTGAAGTAATATCTTCAGGAAATTGAGCAGAGAATATTGCCTAAGGCAATTGTTCAGATCGGATCACTAAAGCATATGGCAATCATTCAAACTGTTCGATCAAAATGAAGTTCTCGTTAGGAATATTTTCTAAGGGCTGCTCCATTTCGAGCTTCCCTACTCTTTTTAAAGAAAAAATACAGAAACCTCAAAAATAGAAAAAGAAAAATGACATCACAGCTTGACACGACGCACGCGTACCTCCACTTTGATCACCTATTGTATTCAGGCAAAGAGTCCGAAATTCGATCTTCCTTATGTTAGTCTGCTATATTTCTCACACTCGTATCAATGCAAGCAAATGATCTGAGTTGTTTGTATAGATTTTTTGGATGCTAATTGATTTAACTTAATTTAATTTGGAAGTTGCTAACATATTTGTTTATTGCATTTTTTAGGCTGGCAAAGCCGCATCGGCCGTGGAACGTCTTACCGACACCAGCAAATATACTGGATCTCATAAAGAACGCTTCGATGCCACGGGCAAGGGCAAAGGCATTGCTGGTCGCAAAGACTTGGTGGATGCATCTGGCTATGTATCCGGCTACCAGCACAAGGACACCTACGACAACGCTCATTAGAAGCAATAAATTGGCATGCATTAATATATAATCTTTAAAAAATTGTATGATTAAAAATCACAAAAAGGCACAAATGAACATAAATGTAGATTTTAGATGCCACAATCCTTTGTAATGCATTTTTTAATAATCAAGCTTAAATAGTTTATATTATATGTAAAGCGACACTTATGTAACAGTACGTATTAATTTACACACAACTTGTGGTCACCCTTCCCAGGAAAGTGTTGAATTTTTGTGATACTTTAAATTAATATTAAACAAATAAAATGATCTAAAATAATTTATTTATTAAAGATTGGCTCTCATCTTTCACAATTTGGCGTTTTATTTTTTTCATGTCAACATTACACTCGAAACACACACACCTGTACACATGTATATACCCTACAAACATTTTTCGAAAAGTTTTGGAATCACTGAAATACACAAAAATTTATATATGAAGATATTAGAAATAGTTGTTACTGTGAAAATTGAAAAAAAAATTAGAATTATTTAAAAGCAAAAACAAAGAAAATTTAAATAATGGTGTAAAAACAGTTGAAACCCTGTCGTTTATTGCGAAAATAACCTTTTGAGAACCTTATATTTGTTTATACTCGTACAAATTTAAACGACATGATTTCATATTTCGAAAGTTTATGAAATTTTGTATGTGTATCAATATTAAATGAAGCCTTCTTATCAATAAAATATACAGTTGAAAATCAAAACTTTGCTACGTGACGTTTTGAATTTGGATCCGTCTTTTTTTTTTTACATAAAAACCCGCAAAGACGATTCCTACTTTTAAGGTTTTTCGAACTTAAAAATGAACTGGCCCGATCCTATTTGCTTAGAGCCGGACCTCAGACGACATTTAAAATTCCGGAATACTGCATTATTTACCGGCCGGAAGTCTTTGCGGTTAGGAAAGCGGCTGAGATAGCTAACAACGTAGGAAACAACATATAAAGTATCAAAATAACGGGTTTTTCAAAAACCAATAGTTTTTTTTAAATAAAGCAAAAATGGTTTGGGATATCAATTTAATTATTTATTCCTGTGAAAGTACATTCGATGCCATTATATATGGAACTCGATTTCTTTTGCATGTCTTCCACGGACATGCTTGCAGAAATTTAGACGCTGAACCCAATTTTCGACTAGTTTCAAGCATAATTCGGCCGATACTGCTGCAATTTCACTTTAAAAATTCGCACAAAGTTCATCAATCGTCGCTGGCTTGTTGGCATGGATCATAGACCTGACGTAGCCCCACAGGAAATAGTCTAACGGCATCTATGCGCACGACCGAGGTGGCCAATTGACTGGGCCTTTTCTTGAATTAACACGTTCACCAAACTTGATTTTCAATAAATCGATTGTGACATTCGCGGTGTGGCTTGTGGCACCGTCGTGTTGGAACCACATATTGCCCAAGTCCATATCATTCAATTCGGGTTATCATTGAGCGGTAGCGATTGCCATTGACAGAAACGTGCCGGTCTCGATCATCATGGAAGAAATACGATCCAATGACGCCGCCTGCCCATAAACCGCAGCAAACCGTAGTTTTTTCAGGATGCAATATTGACTCATGGAGTACGTGTGGATTACTGCCTGACCAATAATGGACATTTTGCCATTCAGCCAGAAATAAGCCTCATCGCTGAAAATGATTTTTTAAATGAAAATCCGGATCATTTTCAAGTTGTTGCTCAGCCCAATTCAGGAACATATGACGATTCTAGTGGTCAAGAGGATTCAGTTTTTGCGTCAATTTGATCTTGTAGGCCAAGATCTTTTCACAAAATTCGCCATAACAACGTCACAGAGATGCCCAATGCATAAGAACGACGTGTGTGAGACTGATTTGGGTCTTTCTCAATTGATGTGCTAGCGACAGTAATTTTCCCAACACTACGGGTACTTCTCTGTCTCACTGGCATAGAAACATTTTGTACCGTACCTGTGGGTTCAAAATTTACCACAGACGCTCAATTGTTGATCTGACAGGACGATTATGACGACCATAAATTGGACGTAGTGCTCTTAAAGTTGTTGCCACTGGCTCCGAATTTCTGTAGTAAATTTTAATAAGTTCGACACGTTGGTGGATCATATAACATTCCACGATGAAATGGCAAGCCTTGCTGAAGAGAAATGTCAAAAAAGGAGGCGTCGTTTGCTTTCCCTATCGGTCTATATTTGCACCTTTGTTTTGAAATAGCAATACGTTGCTGATGTGTTAGCCAGTATGGTGTCGATTGACATGCAGGGAATATACTACTTATCAGAGACGTCTACAGCAGAGAAAGGGAGAGGAGAGAATCAAAAGCTTCACAATGCGGCGACAATGGGTTTCGATGCTTCCTTCTACTATAAAATCCAGGTCCAAAGGTAACAATCTCCAAACCGCATTTCATCATATAATGTTCGTAGAATCAGGGAGGCAGTAGATGTAGTAGCTGCCGAAAAGCGGCTGGGTTCCAGAGCACAAAAAGATTCAGGGAATTAAATAGCTAACGAGGCTACCAAAAGTGCCATCCGTCTGTCTAGAAAAATAGTTCAGGAAATACGAAAGTCACTAAAAACGATATATAATGAAATTTCCGAAAGGCTGATAGACGGATCATGGCGAGAGAGAATCCTTAAGGACATGCAGGATCGCCAAGAGTGCAATCAACAAGAACGACATGATGTTAAAATAAAATAAAACACTTATGTCTTCTATTGTTTTTTTTTTTGTTATGCAGATAATTTATATTTATGATTCCAACAAAATGTCGACTAGTTTCTACCGCAACTTCTTCCAAGCAGCTTCTACATACGGCGTCCGGTAAAATTCCCAGTCTTACAGCATGAATGCCAATAGGGCAGTGGCCCGTCAAGAGCCCAACTACTAAAGAGAGGTTAGCCTTACTGAGGGCAAAGCGATCACTAGATCTCTTGCGATCTATCTTGGGCCAGAATTCTTTTGCGACCGCGCAAGTACTTATGCTGGCCCAGCTTGGCCAAGCATCAGCGAGGCACAACTATCCAGTAGTAGAACACACAGTCCCGACCCGTTCCCATTCTACCGATAACGACTCTAGAGTGCCTTTCCTTGTTAGCTCATCAGCTTTGCAGTTACCTGATAAGCTGAAGCTCAAATGGTTATCCCGTTTACAAAAATCTCCCGGTGCAGCATTTCATTGCTTTCAAGGTCCTCGAGCGTTGCTGGTTGATTGCCGTAAGCCTTTGATTTAAACCCACAGAAAATAATCCTATTGTCAGAGACAATAATGCAGACACTAAATTGCAACATCTTGGCGGCCATTCCCGGAAATTAACGAGTTGCCAAATTTTGTATGCAAGTGTGTGTGGGTGACGGCCTTCCCCGCCCCATTTCGAAATACATAAAATCCGATAATCCGCCGTACCATACGGCCAAATTTAATCTCCTCCGTTCAAATTGAAATTAAGTGTTTTTAAATATATTTGCTATACAATGACCTACGATCTTTTTGATTGGCAGAAAATTGTCAATTTGGCATTAAAAAAAAAAACCCATTTTACCTAAAAAAAAACGATTTTTTTTTAAATTACGACCTTTAGTTAATTTTTAATATTTTTCAAAGATCGTAGGTAATTGCATAGGAAATATCTTTGAGTTTAATAAGCACTTAAAATTTTTTTGTTTCAGCTGCTCATTCGGCTGGAATTATGTCTGCAGTTGAGGCACTTTTTTTTTTGGCACCTCCGACGATCGCCCATAATTCCGTTATTTTTCAACACTTTTGTTAAAAAAAAAATCTCAAAATAGAGCAGAAAATATACGTTATTACGTTCAAAGAAGCTCGAAACATTTAATCGAGTGCTATCTTTTAAAAAATTCACGAAAATCGCAATTTTTCATGCGTTACACTGGTATAGCCCCTTAAGGACTTGGTTCCATCTACATAGACAGGGATCACATCATCTCAGTATCGCCCAGCTGGATGCTGGACCTTGGTGATCACTTCACTTTCAACAAATGCGCAGCTTCTTGGGGCTTTGGAGGGACTAGTTAGCGTATATACTGACAGATAGATGTACAGAGAGACGGAGATGGCTAAATCGACTAGGTTCGTCACGCTAATCATTTATGTATATACATATGTATGTATATATTTTATAGCGTCTCCGACGTTTCCTTCTGGATTTCAAAACTGAAAAGAATGTGTCCTGTCTATAAACAACTCAAATGGAAATTCACTGTTTCACTGTTACTAAGCGATATTTCAATACTACTTCAAACAGGTTCATTATATGGGGATATATTGGTTTTTGTAACTGATACTGCCTATGCGTTTGCTAATTAGCTCCTAATAACCTAGTTTTACATAAAACGTTATTTTATGTGTTCTATTCATGTACATATGTATATAAAGGGTGATTTTTTAAGAGCTTGATAACTTTTTTAAAAAAAAAAACGCATAAAATTTGCAAAATCTCATCGGTTCTTTATTTGAAACGTTAGATTTCATGACATTTACTTTTTGAAGATAATTTATTAATGTTGGCTGCGTCTTAGGTTGGTCATTCGGAAAGTCCAATTTTGGGCAACTTTTTCGAGCATTTCGGCCGGAATAGCCCGAATTTCTTCGGAAATGTTGTCTTCCAAAGCTGGAATAGTTGCTGGCTTATTTCTGTAGACTTTAGACTTGACGTAGCCCCACAAAAAATAGTCTAAAGGCGTTAAATCGCATGATCTTGGTGGCCAACTTACGGGTCCATTTCTTGAGATGAATTGTTGTCCGAAGTTTTCCCTCAAAATGGCCATAGAATCGCGAGCTGTGTGGCATGTAGCGCCATCTTGTTGAAACCACATGTCAACCAAGTTCAGTTCTTCCATTTTTGGCAACAAAAAGTTTGTTAGCATCGAACGATAGCGATCGCCATTCACCGTAACGTTGCGTCCAACAGCATCTTTGAAAAAATACGGTCCAATGATTCCACCAGCGTACAAACCACACCAAACAGTGCATTTTTCGGGATGCATGGGCAGTTCTTGAACGGCTTCTGGTTGCTCTTCACCCCAAATGCGGCAATTTTGCTTATTTACGTAGCCATTCAACCAGAAATGAGCCTCATCGCTGAACAAAATTTGTCGATAAACACATTTCGAACCGAACACTGATTTTGGTAATAAAATTCAATGATTTGCAAGCGTTGCTCGTTAGTAAGTCTATTCATGATGAAATGTCAAAGCATACTGCCTATGCATCTTTAGCTCCTAATAACCTAGTTTTACATAAAACGTTATTTTATGTGTTCTATTCATGTACACACATATGTACATATGTACATATGTATATATGAACATATGTATATACTTACATAGACTATATTAATGTTTGTATATATGTATGCATGTGTTGTAATCACTTACTTATAACAATTTACGAAACTTGTTGCATTTTATTTCGCAATCATGTATCAATATCAAATATCTTGGGGATCAATGTGTTAACCACTAAACCGATGTAAACGCCGCACTGAAGCGTTTTGGATTCGCGCGGTATATAAGTGATTAGAACAATATCGGAGGCTTTAGTATTAGCACTGACCGGCTGCTAAGTTCTAGCAAATAAATTCTCAAAGTGGATATTTTAAATACGCTGTGCAAATTTGTAACAGATCTAACGCCTGCTTCAACCAACAACAGCAATAGAAGCAACCGTGAAAATACTACGCAAACACACAAAAACTCTACCGCCAACAGCGATTCCAATAAATATCAGAAATTAGTTGAGTTTCATTCACTTGAGGACCTCAAATACAAAATGGCTTTCCGCGATAAAAACACTGTGATCACAGGTGGCGCCAGTGGCATTGGTTTGCAAGTGTGCAAGCAGCTACTGGCCAACGAGGCTTCGGTAAGTGAACAAATGTGATGCCTCACAAGCATTTACGGTTTAATAATATTTTGTTTCATTGCCTAGAAAGTCGCCATTATTGACATTCAAGACAACACAGAAGATATCTCCAAGTTGCGCGCAGCACATCCTTCACAAACCATTTTGCTGATCAAAATGGACGTGGCGAATAGACAAGGAATTGAGAAGACTTACGCAGAGCTTAAAAAAGCCTTTGGCTCGATTGATATTGTTGTGAATGTAGCTGGAATCTTTAACGACCAGGATGTGCAACGCACCATTTTAGTCAATTTGGTAATTATAAAAATAATGTTTTTAATTTTTACTATTTCAAGTAACGTCTTATTATTTGTTAACGCGAATTCATAGGGTGGTATCATCAATTCTTCACTCGCTGCGCTTAATGTGATGAGCAAGGAACATGGTGGCAATGGCGGCATTGTTGCTAATATGTCGTCTGTAGTTGGCTTGGATCCGATGTTTTTGCTGCCTGTATATGCTGCCACCAAAGCAGGAATAATCAATTTCACACGCTGTTTGGGTGTAGGTGTAATGTGATTTTAGACCAACTGGCTGAATATAACTGTCTTTTTTACAGACGGACATTTACTTGAATCGCACTGGCATCAAGTTCATTACAATTTGTCCGGGTGCCACCATTACCGATATGTTCACCAATTTCACGGAGAAGATCCTGTTCGCCGATATGGGTGATGAGTCATACCGAGTGCTGGACCGTCTCAATAAGCAAAGTGCCACTGATGTATCACGTTGCATACTCAGCGCTTTAGAAAAGGAGAAAAATGGCGAAGTGTACATAATCGAAGGCAAGCGACTATTCCCAATGGAAATGAAGAGTTATTGGCGTGGGATTGAAAGAGAGTTGAATGAATAAAATTAAACTTTATGTTGTATTACAATTCTACAATGTAGCAATGTTAACAAAGTTAGTGTCTTATTAAATTGTAAACAAAAATAATTATTTTTCGGAAAATTTATGTTCAACGAATTTATTAAAATTTTGTTTTGTCACTTTTAAAAACTGCATATATGTATATAACATAACATTTATGTTAATCATCACGCCAAGTAACCAGCACTTCATCTGTGCGATAACGTTGCGTAACAAACGAATCTTCGAAAGACATACGGGTGCCAGAACGAAACATTTCAGCGCCCGCATGTGCAATCATTAGTCCATTATCAATACAATAACGCTCGTCAATAGCGAATAACTTTCCACCGCGCTCCTCACACATAATGCGCATCATTTCTTGCAGACGCTCATTACATCCCACGCCGCCCACGATCAGCACCTTTTTATGAAATTTTTTAGCTACTAATGACAATTATTTGTATAGACTGAGAATTACAATACCTCATTCGATTCGCAGTGTGCCATTGCGCGTTCCGTAATTTCCACCAGCATTGCAAAAATAGTTTCTTGTAATGAATAGCAAAGATCCTCCTTCGTATACTCTGGCTCTTCGACAGTTATTTCTGCCTTTTTACGTTTATTGCGCCTTTTGCTAGGATCGGCTAGGTCTTCAATGTGTGAGAGAATGCCTGAGAAACTTACATCCATGCCTATGAAGACAAATTATGCAAATAACCATATATATAATTTTGATTTAGCAACTACCTTTGACAACGTATGGAAGTTTGATATAATTCTTTCCACACTTAGCTAACTGTTCGATATTATAACCCGGACTTGGATCATTAGATAGTTTAATAATACGCGCAAATCTGTCGAGGCAATTGCCAACGGCAATATCTATCGTTTCACCAAAAATACGATAACGTTTATTAGAATATGCAATCACTTGTGTATTGCCTCCACTCACATAGAGCACAATCGGATTCACGGCGCCTGTTATTAGACGTCCCATTTCTATGTGACCAATACAATGGTTTACTCCCAAAAGTGGTATTTCCCACAATAAAGATAGTGTTCGAGCTACTATAGCACCAATTAAAAGTGGAGGCGCCATGCCGGGACCCTTAGTATAACATATGACATCTAAGTCTTTTGGTTGAAGTTGTGATTCTTTCAGTGCTTGTTTTATAAGTTGATGAATGAAATCTCTATGGTGCGCGGCGGTTTCCTTGGGTAAAAATCCTGTGAAATTTGTATATTAAAAATTAACATTCATGGAACATATTATTTTCGTCTTACAACCTTCGCCCGGCGGTGTCACATAGGTACGCCGCACATTGGCTAAAACTTCTCCATCACGTATTATGCCCACGCCAATTTTATTTGCACTTCCTTCAATACCCAGTGCGCAAACCATTTTCTACTTTAATTTTCAACAAACTTATTGGGTTAAATTGGTTTTTTATTTATTTTAAGTTGTACAAATTTCAATGTTTATATGAGCACCTGCATAAAATTTGAAGTAAACAAACAGCTGTCATTTCACTAAATCAGCTGTTCATGAAGACATTTTACTAGTGTTGACAACTATCCAATTTTGCTTGCTATTGGTTTACAAAACCAATTATTTTAAATTATTTCATTAAGAATTTATAGACTAATTATAAGTAAAGAATGTGAAACTTTTGAATACAATATGTTGAATTATGGTTGCCCATTTATGTTGAAATGTTAGAGCATTTAAAAGAACATACATATATAACATAATATGTTTCACCTGTATTTTATGTTACTATTTCTAATATAGTATAAACTATGATGATAACTCAACATAAACTGGTTCTTCAAGCTATAATTTGGGTTAAAATTAAACCCTCCTCAGTATCTTCATCATCTTCTTGCAAGTGATCGAGCCTTAAAGTACCTGCCGCACGGGTTTGATTTTCCACGGACTTTACATGCTTTTTCTTTTTCGTATCTCTTTGTTGCCCAACAACATATTCCGGCATAACTACTCTTGACCCTTTTAGTCTTGGTTTGTCAACTTCAGCATCTTTAACTTCATCTTCCTCCTTATCTCTCATCTGCTTTCTTATTTTGCTAGATTTCTTGAATTCAATTTTGGCATTCGTTTCGAGACAAGTGCCTTCTTGTCGTTCTCGTGCTTCAAGTTGTTCATCCATTTGTTTTAAGAACTGGAATGCTGCAGCTGTGTTGGTATGATCTGAAATATCAACATCTGCCAGCGAGTATTTTGTCCACTTTTGTGGATTGACCTATTATTCAAAATTTGAGGTAAGTTGTAATGCATTCTTCATATAATACTGCATGCATGCAAATAATTACCTTAAAATCTGGTACTTTACGCGGTTTCAAGCATTTTGATAGCGGCATCTCAGGTTTCTTAAATATGCTTTCCTTTCCCCGCATTCGTGATAGACTTTTATCAGGAGAAGTTAGGTTCCTGTTCTTTCTTGGTGTGCCGCGGCGATACACCAGATCTAGTGTAGGGTTTGTAGACAGACTTTGATCTAAAGCTGTTCCAGATAATTCTTTACTTGCATTATCAAGACATGCAAATAGAGCATTCCGTTTTGCTTCGAAGTCTTCCATTTTTTATAATTTCTGTATCAATAATTACGTTTTTTTTTAATTTTGCATCTAAATTATTTACTTAATTCGCTCAAAGTTGTAGAACAAAACAAAATAAAACAAAATATATCAAAACATATGTGGTGTTGCCACGTTGTTTGCTGTATAGAACAGTGTTGCAAAATTTATATTGAGGAATTTCTGATATTCTACTCACCTTCGGGAATAGTGTTGCAGTACAGCTTGTAAACTGAAATATTGTTATAAACATTTAAAGAAAAATTTATAACATTTAAGGTTGAGAGTTGATAGTTTACGTGCATGTAATATTATTAAACTCAATGATGAATTAAGATAAAAAATGTTTGAAGTATTTTAGATGCTACTTGTATGTCAAATGCAGCATTTCAGAAACTACCTACCAATATAAACAAAAATTGACAACGATATAATTGTACGGCGGCTAGTGTATATTTTTCAGTAGACTAGCTTTAAGTAACACAATTTTATATTATCTAAGGCTACTAGTCTCAGTATACTTGGAAGAGCTGATATCATCGCAGATTAAGTACTTTGTGGTGATCGTCAGTTGTATTGAGAGTCGTATTTAAGGTAAATAGGAATTTAAAATTGCAAAGGAATGCAGCTGTTTACAAAGAGGAAGTTCAACTGTATTTCTATATCTAAGTACGAGTATATCGGATTAGTTTTAGGTTTTACAAACAGCCGTTAGGTGAACAAAAGTATCAAACTCTGTGTGATGTTGAGAGAGTATAAAATTGAATATTGGAATGCAAATGTGCAATTATTATTATTGACAACTTATTGTTCTAGTTTCCAGAAATTGTTCAGATACAATGGCATGATTTATAAACTCTTGGGTGTATTAGATAATTCAACAAACAAGGGTACAACTTCATCTTTCTGTACCAACGAAATAAGAGTTGTACAAGGGTGTGGAATCGTCGGTGCGAGGGAGAGGACCATTTAGAAAAATTTTGTCATGACTTTTGGAAAGCGTTACTGATCGATAATATGAGCCACATTTCAAAACCCTCTATTTATATTTCGCGCTTCAGCTGGCATACATACTTATTTAGATTAAACAATTTTCTCATTAAAATATGTAAGCAATTAAATTTGCTGTCGAAAATATAACAAGCAATTACCAAAACGAAAAACTATCATGCAAAAAATAAAATAATCACGACAAATGTTGGGAGTACTGAATTGTTACAATCACTAAGTTGCGCGCCTTGTGTCATATTGTTCTAATAAAATGAAATTGGGAACTTTTCCTGCAGTTATCACTGGATTCTATATACTTATTAAATTTACATCGGTTATTGCATATATAAAGTTTACGAATGTGAAGTGTGTGAACTACGATAAAAGCTTCTTGGAAATCCGACAATGCGAGCTTAAAGCTTTGGCCCGCAATAAAGTCGCATTTTTCCTTAATATTCACTTTTTACAATTGCCCATAAATAACATCAGCGGGAACTTGGACGTTTATAGAAAGGCGAATGGCTATCGTCCTTTCCTGTTTAATTATACAACAGATTTTTGTCAGTTTATGAAAAACAAGAAGCGAATACCTTTTGGCAAGATGCTAATGAATGTGTTTCAATTATATTCCAATGTAAACCACACTTGCCCCTACAACGTAAGATTTCGTGTGATAAAATATATTCGGGATATTTTACCATAAATCATTTCATTTCTAGCATGACTTTATCATCAAGAATTTTGTGCTCGAGACAGAACATCTTCAATCACTACCTGTGCCAACTGGTGAATACCTTATGCGATTTTTGGTCGAATTCTACAATGTTTTGAAATATAAGGTCGAGACATATATACAAATAGTAGAAGAATGAATAATTATTATGATTAGTTCTAACGTAATAATTTAAATACAAAATAAAGAGCAAGTTGTAAGTAATACAGATATATACTATATACATATATTGATATGTATGTCATACAAACTATAATGTTTTTGTTCGCCTAACGATTGTTCGTAAAACCTGAAATTAATCGAGATATGTATGTATAGAGTTTTATATACTATATATGTACATACATGTGTATAAATGACGAGGATGACGAGAAGCTTGTACCAGCGATAACTTGAGTGAAAATTGGAATAACGTGTTGAAACTTCGCTCGAGTAAAAATGGGCGAAATCAGACTACAACCACGCCTACTTCGTATGTAACACAATTTAAGTCCGAATCAAGCATATCTGCCTAGGTGGTCCAGCTATGAACTTAACTTTTCAAACCACAGATACCGAAGTGTCTATGGCTGTCTTTTTACCGAAAACACCTTTTATGAAACATCGGGCCTTTGTGTCAGACTAAGTGATTCTACGATCTATAAGTCAACCAGATACGTATACTATATATATGTATACATATAACTCATACACTGACCCATATATTCGGCATAAGGTTTGTTAGAAAAATGAATTCCTTATTTGTAGCATATGGAAATTGGTCGTGTCAATATTAATACGATTTTATCTATTCCAATCATATAGAAAAAAGTCAACCGGATGTTCGAAAATCCTGGAAATAGTTATATGGGGGTTAAGTCAAGTTTTCGGCCAAGTGTATGTATGTAATTTAGACACAAAGATATACTGTTATGAGTAAAACATGTTCTGTAATTTTCATTGAGATAACTCAAATATCCAGCATAAAGTCATCTGGAAAGTGAAAGAATCAAGTGGAATTTTCACAATGTGAGATAGGAATATTAAAAGAGTGTTACGTACTAAATTTAGTAGAAATCGGTGGTTCGGGTTCCGAGATATGAGATTTCGTTTAAAAGGTGGCAGAATAAATGGCTTCCTCATTAAACATTTACTTGAGACTTGAAGATTATTATATTAAATATAGAGTCTTTGAGAAGTTTAATATCATGGTGGACAAATTTTAAATTGACCTTCTAAAATCAAATCCTACTAAAATGAAAAAAATATATATATATAAATCTTAGACGTGCGGGTGACATACTTCATTGCCATGTACGAGGTTTGACAATTAAGTAATGAGACCGATTTTATTGCCGCGCTTGTGGTAAACCTGTGATCCTGAAATTCCCTTTCTCTTTTTCCGGCATCCCTCCCCTCTCCCTTCGTTCTAGCTTGTTTAGTTCGCCTGCTGCGTCAAGGTCACGAAAATGGAAAAACGAAATCAAGAGCAACGCGTCGCGCCCGAAAAAAGCTCGCATGAGCAAGTCGAAGGTGAAAACGATGATTATTGCCTTTTAGTAGCCGTGGAATCGTCCACAAAGAATTCTTTCCACCGGGGAAAACTGTGAATCAAGTATACTATTGCCAAGTACTCGAAAGATTGCGAAAACGAGTCAACAGGGTGCGCCCAGACATCGCTCGTAACTGGATCCTTCATCACGACAACGCGCCGTGCCACACCGCCCTCAGCGTGTCTCAGTATTTGGCCTCTAAAGAGATCGCCGTGTTGCAACAGCCGCCTTATTCGCCTGACATGTCACTCTGTGACTTTTTTTGTTTCCTGAAACAAAATCGGTGGTCAAAGGAACCCATTTTGAGTCGATTACAGACATCCAGGCGGCTGTAACGAGGGTACTCGCGAACATCCCAGTCGAAGCGTTCCAGAAATGTTACGAAGCAAGGAAAACGCGCTGGAAATCGCTGTATAGCTGCCCAAGGGGACTACTTTGAAGAGGATGACGGTTTTTATGGAATCAGTCTCATTACTTTATTGTCATACTCGTACAGTCATGGTAGTCAGTTCGTGTATTGAATAGAAAAATTTTAGATAACGAAACGATTTGGACCAAGTTTTGAGAATCTTTTGAGAAAGGGAGGTCATTAGTGGCACGACGTTGTCAGTATACAAAAAACCTTTGAATCAATAGCAGTCTGAATAGATGAATTGAAAGTTTTCCTCAGCTTTTTGTCTTCAATTTCGGAACGTTACAAGCAGCGTATCTGTCATATTCGATTCGTTTGCCAGATCGATCGATTATTTCGGAAGAATTACGCTGAGTGAATGAATCCCAATTATAAATTCAAATTTGCATACGGCTGCGATGAGTATCGTTGCTATTTCCGCTGTTTCCTTATTTTTCCAATTACTGATTTTTGTCAGAGCTTTGACGATCAACGATAATTTTGCGGAAAATTGGATAAGTACATCGTGCTCAACTATTTTTTCTAATCTGGTCGTAAGTTTGGGATACGGGTTCTTGAAATTTTAGAAACTTTTAATAAGAAATTAACCCACATTACTCAAATTTATGTAACATGTCCATATAAAAACTTTTCAAATCCGATCTAAACCCGCACATTTTCACCTTCACTTCAAATTTTAGTGCGTTTGCAAGTTTACATAAAAACCAATAAATCAGATTTTGAAAACAAGATTTGTTTAAGTGCCTGCATTGTCAAACATTACATTCCAACTGTTTTATCCCGTTAGCTTAAGTTTTAGGACCTATCCAGAATCGACCCTGACACACGCTTGACACTAACCACCTCTTTGCATGGCCTACTAACGTTATACAACTGACACTCCACTCCTTATGGTTCGACACCGTCGAAACAACACGTTCCTGGGCCTGCCGTTGGATGACCGAGATGTCAACTTATCTAATACTTACCATCCTAGCGGGGACTAAGTAATCGTTACAACAACAACGAACTAGTCGCTCTGTTTTTGAGATAACGAACTGAAATTTTACGTCCTTTGCTCTTCAGGTAGCTGCTAATTTGTAAAATGGTATAGATATTTTCTTTAAATATATACCCTGAAAGTTGCTTAGGTAAACTTATGTTAATATGGTTTCCACTTTTGACATTTCTGCATATTACAACAAGGAATGTGTAAAAAAAGGTGACTGGCTACTCAACTGCTTAAGATCAGTTTCACAGCTACAGCTGAAATTTAACATTTCAAATAGATTTGAACAGGCTTTGGTGTAATTAATCATTGTTGTTGTTGTTTTTGTTGTTGTAGCGACAGACAACATTCCTAAAGTAATTTGAAGAACGCTCCCAATTTGACTGTCCTGGACAAAATGGAAATCCTGGGTCCGTTCCGATTACGTAGGCGCATAGGAACGCGAGGAATGAATGCTAATCTATTCCGACTATACTCAAGTCTCTCTGATCTCTCCAATCCGCTCGTTCACTCATTATGTATATTGTGAATGGTGGTGTAGATAAGTAGTTGTTGTTGAAAAAATCTAGTAACATTTGTTCGCTCCTCTCCTCTCCTCTGCTCTCCTCTCCTCCCATCCTACTATCACGTATAAATTGAATATAATTGAAAAAAATGTTTATTCAAACGTTTGTGGTATATTTATTTGTGTATTTTTCTGTTAGTATTCAATTATGGTATATGTTACAAATTGTTCATTGATTGCATAATATTGCGCTTAATTTATGAGATTGACAGAAATGCAAGCAACTGAGTTGAAATTTTAAATACATAATCGTAATGGCATGATATTTATAGTGTGACTGTTTTATTTATGGCTGAGAAGCAACAATATGCTTTATTTATATTTAATAATATAATCTTATTTACTGTTTTCAAAAGTATTCGTACCAATTTCGTTATATATTTGTGGCGTTCTTATAATTACGCTATTTGTAGTCAGATCTACACTGGTTGTACACACGCTAAAATGTTGCTGATGATGATTGCTTGGTTGCGAAGCTTTAAAAAGTAACAAACGCTTCACACCTTAAATCCACTGCCTTCGTAAAAATATTTCCATTCGTTAAAATGACTTAAAACTTGCATAAATTTTTCTATAATTTAATAATAATGTATTTTGTGTATGAATATGAAAAAGTTTGCAACTCTCCAACTCCTTCTATCTCTCCCAGCATCTTCGTTTCAAATTAAAACACTCGTTTGATCGCCATTTTATGTTAAAATTGTATGCTGCATGATTATTAAAGCTAACTCTGTGTATTTTAATATGTTGTTATGTATGCGTGTATGCGTGTATGCATGTAGACGATGCGTGTATGTATTGTACTTAGATTTCTTTTCAATTAGGCTAATATTATTTGAACAAATTTTCTATAAACAAATTTGTATGGTTACATTGACTAGCAAATAACTTACTTAACATAACGTAAATTGGCATAAAATAATGGTCTACATAAAAATATACATATACAAGTATAATTAGGTCTATATAAGTACAATATTTAAATCTAAGTATATGTTAGTAATATGTCAGACATGGCAACGAACTTTCCAAGCACAATTGTTAGCTACAAACGATACGATTGCCTATAAATTTCTATAATATTCTTGCTCTGGAATATGTATGTATGTATGTTATGTATATACAATTATAGCGTTACTATTTATGTATGGATTTCGCTAGCAAATTCGCACGGCATCGGTATGTCAGTATAAAAACTTAATCTACACATTCTAGTTGGTTTGAAATATTTCCCTTTCTCATTCACATTTTCGTTCATATAACGCGGTACCCTCTATTTAAGTATATTATGCATAAGCAACAACATGGCTTATACTACTGAAAATACAACTCTATGACTGCTGCAAATACAACTTCTCATGCATCGTCATCCTAATTCGGTTATTTGAGTACGTAACTGTAACGATGCGTAAGTCTTTAGGGTTATGTTTGTTATAGTGCAATTAGTCGTAAACGTAAGAGCACCGTCGCTTTTTCTTTTCAAAGTAGGAAAAAAAAAATAAAAAGAAAATAAACAACGAGGCATTAAGCCGTTAGAAAAATAAAAATTAGCTCATTTTATGTCTGTTAAAGAGATAAAAGCTTGTAGAACTATAGATCCACTGCTATTACGCGAAGCGAAAATTGCTTCCCTTTTTTTTGAACTTCCGGGGTTTTTAATGACCTGCAAGTGGCACACACTTTTGCTGTGACGACAGCTCTGATGCTGCGGAATGCATTTTCTACCCCCTCACCCGCAAAAAAGAGTGTAAATTAATTTTATTTAATTTCGCTTCCTAAATTAAACTACTTTGAAAATGCACAGCTGGACAATTAACTAATTTTCAATTCGCTCACATGCCAACTAAGCTTCGATCATCCAAAGTTTACAGCTTTATCCCAGCATTAACTCTAACTATTTTACTTTAGCTAATTCGTACTTTTCGCCAACTCCTCCTGCAGCATATATACTCTAATTCTTACTTTTCGCCTTCCCTTCCTTCAGCGTCTATACTCGAACAAAGACAGTGCCTCACATTGAGGTACTATTTCTGAGCTTGAATGTGCGCCGCTCTCTTAACCAATTGCACTATGGAGTAGTGGAAAATTCAAATTGTACAAAACGTGAGAGCAGTTGGTTATGTGCTTATGCGTATATCTCAATATTCAAATGCTTGTTAGTCCACTAGGTTGTAACTTAACTACGGTATTTTAGTCGAAAATGCATGCGAATACTGCCAAGCAGTTCATGCCGAAATTACTCCAGCAACCGTCTTCGCCGGATGCACCCTTTTCGGCGCGTCGCATTTTCTTCGGATAGTTCTTCGGGTTGGTGCGATCGCTAAGGTGTATTGGCATTTTTGGGAATTCGGGACGTGGCGTTCGAAACTTCTCCAGCAATTGACTCTGCTCTGGTGTCAGATTCTTTAGCTTTTTACCTAAATAAATAATAAATATAGAACTTTACTTGTAAAAAGCTGGTAATAATTTTTTTAACTACCTTCGATGGCATCACTCACGAGCGAAACTTCCACCGGATCCAGCAGTTCGACGCGATCACATGCTTTGCGAAATTCATTGATATTCATGAGTAAATAACGTGGCGCGTAGCATAGCGGCCCGAGCACACGTCGTCTGTTCTCGGCCGTTGCGTCGAGCTTTTTGCGTTGACACTCGGCCACACTCCAGTCCGCCAGACAATTGAAGAGCACAAGCTCGGAACTTAGTTGTAGCGCCTCACGTTTCGCTATCATTTCGAGTTCCTCAAAGCGTAATTCGTTGATTTGCTGTTTGGTCAACACCAATTGGGCGTGCATGTCGATCAGCTGTAGCGAGTTGTTGAGCAAAGCCATGCCGAATTCCTCTGCTGTAAAGGGATTGGGATGTGGACTTGATTCAGCGCCCGCATTCGCATTGTCGCCCGCACCAGCAGCAGCGGTGCCGCCACCAGCATTGGCGTTTGTTTGTGGGTTTGTTGTTTTACGTTTTGCCTTCTTGTTGGCAGCACTATCCTGTGTTGTAATTACAGCACCCAATTGGTGTTGGTTTGGCACTGAAATGCTTTGGTAGAACCACAGCGAACGAAAGATGTCGATCACCACTGCGCTCGTCAATTGCAGGTCCAGTTCACGTATGCAGTGTATTACCTGTTAGAGACAAAACAACGAAAAAATTTATCTGCTTCCCACGTGGCCTGTGAATGTTTGCATTTACTCACCAAATCGGGACAATTGAAGCGATCGGCCAACTCCAGTATTTTCAGTATATGCAAATGGTCGCGATACCGCACGAATTTCGTCTCTAAAAACCGTATGACCAATTCGAAGTCGTTCTTGTCCACATTGGATATTTGAAAGTGATTATCGCCCTTGCGACCGCTATTTGGACCAGCTCGTATCAGCTTCGCCAACTCAACACTGTTTTCCAGCACTGCCTTGCGTTCGCAGCGTATCATGTAGCGATCGTCGCCATTCACAACGATGAAATCGATGTAGGGACTTGGTATGACAGGCACAACAGTGGAGACGTTTGTGTGGCCGTGCATTAGGAAAGCGGGTGGTGCTGTGGGGGTGACCATGGTTTGGTTGCCAGCTACGTTATGACCGTCAGAGGCCAAACCAAATGGCAATACCATTTCAACACACGGCCGCTAAGTGGAGACCGAAAAGTGCTGCTGCGCCGTTGAAAGATTGGAACAAAACCTCCGTTGCGTCAAAAGTTTTCCTTCTGAATTCCCCTGAGCTATCTCAGTAATAGTAAGCGTTGGTTTCAAGGTGGAAGTGCTCGAAATAATACTTGTAGGCTGTAATCCTGAAGCAAAACTTATTTGGAAGTGAAGGCAGTGTTTGTTCACATAATTCAAGGTGATATTCTGCAAATAAATCAAACAGATGTACAGATTATAGTAAAATAAGTAAATAAAATATTATTATTATTCAATCTAAAATATTAGTTGTATTTGATTTGTCATAAGGTTGAGAGTGTCGAATCGAACTCATAATTGACATAAATGATTGAGAATGAATGATTAAAACGTGAAATTTTTGGCGTTTTACGTCTTAAGACGTGAATGGAGAAGTGGTTTAATAGAGAGGGAGAATTAAGAGACTGAGATAGTCTATTCCGACTGCGGAGTAGGTACGGGGGTATACTCTTAGGATGTCTCTCTCCATCTGTCTATTAAACTCAGCCAGCATTTTCCAAGGGGAACTACTAAGTAAATATACAATAGCGAAGGCTATAAGAGTGTACAGTTGCTGACATATCCCGATTATATTGATATCATTGGCCTTAACAACGGCGCCATTAGTTATGCTTTTTCCAGAGTGGATAAGGAAGAGGAACCAATGGGTCTGATTGCGAACAAGGGCAAGACGAAATATCTCCTTCATCAAACAAACAGTCGTCGGACTTGCGATTTGGCTCCAACGTCACTGTTGACAATCATAACTTCGAAGATGTAGATAATTTCGACTATCTTGGAACCAGTCACCAACAAACAAAATGTCAGCTTCCAACTAACTCTTGCCAACAGGTGCTACTTCAGACTGAGTAGGCAAGTAAAGTCCTCTCTCAACGAACAAAGACCAAACTCTATGAGTCACTCAATATTCCCGTCCAGCTATCTGGTGTAGAGGCATGGATGATGACAACATTTGATCAGTCGACGTGACGGATTTTCGAGAGAAAGTTTGTGAGGAAGATTTATGACGACGTTGACATAGTTCAGCGATTTAAGAGACAGCGGCTATCATGACATCCGAGTGTATGAAAACACTTCAGCTCTGAGAGTGTTTGACGTTGTACACGTCGAGGTAGAGAAAGACCTGCACTCCATTGGAAAGACCAAGTGGAGAAGAAATTGGCTACACTTGAAATCTCTAATTGGCGCCAAACAGCAAAAGAAAGAAAATAAAGAAGAAGATAGAGAAAACCTGAGAACTACTACTGAATAACTACGCTAGCTTACAGAAAACATACAATTAGCCAGGCGTCATTGCTAGCCTAGTCGTTGCAAAAAATAAATTTCAGCGTGGACAGTAAAGGCCTAACTATAATGTGAATAAGCTAGCTTAAGCCAGCGTAAGCAACTGTCCGAATACACACAAATTGTATGTTGCAACTAACGGGTGATTTTTTTGAGGTTAGGATTTTCATGCATTAGTATTTGACAGATCACGTGGGATTTCAGACATGGTGTCAAAGAGAAAGATGCTCAGTATGCTTTGACATTTCATCATGAATAGACTTACTAACGAGCAACGCTTGCAAATCATTGAATTTTATTACCAAAATCAGTGTTCGGTTCGAAATGTGTTTTATCGACAAATTTTGTTCAGCGATGAGGCTCATTTCTGGTTGAATGGCTACGTAAATAAGCAAAATTGCCGCATTTGGGGTGAAGAGCAACCAGAAGCCGTTCAAGAACTGCCCATGCATCCCGAAAAATGCACTGTTTGGTGTGGTTTGTACGCTGGTGGAATCATTGGACCGTATTTTTTCAAAGATGCTGTTGGACGCAACGTTACGGTGAATGGCGATCGCTATCGTTCGATGCTAACAAACTTTTTGTTGCCAAAAATGGAAGAACTGAACTTGGTTGACATGTGGTTTCAACAAGATGGCGCTACATGCCACACAGCTCGCGATTCTATGGCCATTTTGAGGGAAAACTTCGGACAACAATTCATCTCAAGAAATGGACCCGTAAGTTGGCCACCAAGATCATGCGATTTAACGCCTTTAGACTATTTTTTGTGGGGCTACGTCAAGTCTAAAGTCTACAGAAATAAGCCAGCAACTATTCCAGCTTTGGAAGACAACATTTCCGAAGAAATTCGGGCTATTCCGGTCGAAATGCTCGAAAAAGTTGCCCAAAATTGGACTTTCCGAATGGACCACCTAAGACGCAGCCGCGGTCAACATTTAAATGAAATTATCTTCAAAAAGTAAATGTCATGAACCAATCTAACGTTTCAAATAAAGAACCGATGAGATTTTGCAAATTTTATGCGTTTTTTTTTAAAAAAAAGTTATCAAGCTCTTAAAAAATCACCCTTTATAATGTGATTAACATCAAGTTTCGTTAAGTTTTGTCAAACGTCATTTGCTTAAGCAAAATGCGAAACTGATCGCATGTTCCGTACGGAATCAGCTGTTTTCGCTTTTTGTCAACAGATACATCATTTTGAATTTGAAGATGTAGGACGGCGAATATTTTATACAAAGTTTAGTCGAAAATACTGAAAAAAGAAATGTTTTTACGACAAAAAAGATGCATTTTATTTCCATCGCGTGTATATAAAAAAAAATATGTGGTCAATCCCCTTCATTTCTAGGAATCGTACAACAAAACCATCCTACCTCTCTTCCTGTTTATTTCCCTCACTGAACATGACCGAACTCTTCTTTTTAATTTCACTAATTTTTGTTAATATGCATATTCCGTCTAACAGAGAAGTAAGCATTTTAATTGTTTTTAAATATTTTAATTTTCTAGTCATTTTTGCAAAATCCAGACGAAATATAAAATCAAAACACGAATTGTTTATTGACCATTTTCTCTTCTGCATGTAAGCACATTATAGTCATTCAAAAGTCTACTCTCCGTTCCTTATGCATTTGACAGGCTTTTCGTTAATTTTTTGACAGTAACATACGGCTGCATATGCATATTATAGTTAGGCCTTAAGTGTTGAAAGGCTTTAAGTCTCCACTTGTCTATGATTGGGGATCCCGGTTAAAAGAACATTTTAAGCACCGAAAAAGCAAGCGAGTAGCCTTTCCAGAAGAACTTGAGGCAGAGATAATACCGTGCATGCTGGACATTTTGAAGAACATTCATAAAAAATATACACCATACGCAATTGGAAACTGTAGCTTAGCGAAAGGTAAAGTAAAATTACTTTTGCTTAAAATTTTCCATTTAAAATGGTTGCTTCAAACATACTTCTGGTAATATTTTTGATGAACAAAAGTGATTTCCGGCAAGGTCTGTCATTGGATTCAAATTTAGTGTTGTTTTGGGCTATGCTTCGCGGAATATGGTTTTGAAATTTTATTGTTCAAGACACTTCCGATATTTTTATGGATCGCTAAAGGCAATATGAAAGCCTCAATGCCTGGTGGTCCATTTGCCAAAGTGACTTATGACTTTAACAAATAATTTTCAATAAAAAGTATTTGCTATTATAAATACCGATATAAACTATGCTATCTTTTAAGTTAGATCAAGTGGATCACACACAGAGTACACAACTTCATTGCAATGCGTTTAATAGTCTTGGAGTTTATCGCTGACAAACAACGTGATAAAATAGAATTAAACTTTAATTTTGCATTTAATTGCATCCTCTACATTTCAGAGATTATGAGCTGTGTTAGAATCAGTGGAAACGTCAGGAATGTGATCTCAAATTCTTCGAGGTCTTATGTACATTGTTTCGCAGAGTAATTCTAGCCAGATCGATGAAAGGATATTGCTGTTGGCAACAAAGGAACCATATTAGAGATGTTTCTTGAGAAAGAATTATGATTTTTATTTGAAACAGGGTTGATCACACAATGCACTTTTATTTGTAAGTATCATCATCATTTATCTTGACTTGAGCTAAATTGGTCAAGCTAAAGACCACAAAGTATTTTCTCTATCCACAAGACAATTTCATATACTTTTCCACAATTATAACAAATTCTTCAACAAAAGATTAATCTGGCAAAGCGTTCTCATAGAAATTGCAAGCATTCTAACAAATGTATCAACAAAAACTCGAATCAAGGCAGAGGGCGATGTGTAGCAGTGATCTAAGTGTGTTACAAATGCATTGTTTGCATATGATAAAAAAACAAGTATACGCAGTGGCGAACCCATTCGATTCCTCCCTCTACTGCCCGTTATGATTAAGCATTGCGCTTTTTATGCAAAACAAAGTTGATGCCATGAATTCTATCTCTTAAGCAAAGTTTTTTACCCTATTATAGCTATAACTAAGTTTCAATTCTACGGTGGTGTGCGGTTAGGGTTAGTCAGAATTTTCAAAAAATTAATTTTATCATTTTTTCAGGTATAATATTTTAGAAATATTCTTTAAAAGTTTCAACTAAAGCCGACAAATATTTTCGACATATCCTGTATCTTTTTTCTTTCTTTTCTTTTTTTAGAGGAGTCACCGGAAATAGCGTCGCAATGGCCGAGAGTAAAATATTTTTTTCTAAAAATTTCAGAATTTTCTTGTCTATTGTGTATGTTTGTAGCAATAAAAAATCTTAAAAAAATATTTAATTTTTTTATGAGAAAAAAAAATTGTTGGAAAAAGGCTGTTTTTTACACGAGAAAACACAAGTAACCCCATAATAAAACTAGTTTTTTGGTTGGTTTGAATTTAATGGTCAACGAAAGGAGCTTCGGTTGGAACTGGATCAGCACAAACAGCCATTACCTTAAAGATTATGTCTCTGACTACACCTGACCTCTTATATTAAATGGTGGGTTTTACTTTTTACAAGACCTTAGGCTTATATCTTGGTTTGATGGTGGTTTGAGGAAAGCAGGAATGCGGATATTATTGTGAAGATATATTTCCCAAAATCTTCGACTCAAATTCGAAATTCAAACGCGAAGGCCTTAATTTAATTAACTTTTCTTATAAGTGAAAACAAAATTTATACAAGCGATATCATCGACAAAACAAAAAATCATGAGAAAAATCCAAATATGAATATGAATATATAGACAAAATATTGAGCGCTTTCAAAATATTCTTTACTCAACGCAAACTTATATGTACATTATTTATGAAAAAGTTTAACCCTCTAGTGCATATGCCTGCCTACAGACGGGGTGTTTTCAAAATCAGATATAAAATATTTCTTTTAATATTAAAATTCGGATTTTTTTTCAAAAGAACGCTTAAAGTTCAACTTACGTAATGGTTTTTTCAGATTGGCAATACTACTTCTAGTTTTGACGTACTGTCAATTTGAAGTGACAGATTAGCACTTTCCCGCCAATTTAATTATTTTTGCAATCAACACAATTTTCTGAACAACAAGAAATATAAATTCTTGTGTCGTTTCAAGTTGAAAAAAATACTTACGGGTGTGGAATTTTGTGCTCTTTATGATAGTGTTCGATTTATAATAAAAAAACTAATAGCAGGTGAGTAAATTCGAAAATATTGAACTCCGCCTTGAGGCGGACTCATGCATTGCGCTGCCTACCTTTTTCAAGTAAAATGAAATGTTTGTGATACAATTGAAAATTTTTCTTATTTTATTATTGAATAATAATCAGATATGTCGCGTTATTCTAAGACCCATATGACGGATGAAGAAATTCGACAATATTTCGAAGAGTCGCAATTGGTAACTGATACTTCCGACAATGAATGCGATTTTGATAGTGACGATTCTGATATGGATCCAACCTACTCACTACCGGAAAATGATACGATCATTGATGCAATGCTAAACTCCTCAGAAATGATGCGAAACGCAATCGAATGCAGTTTGAATGTGACAGACTTTGAAGAAAATGCTGAAATAATTGAGCTGCCACCGATTCCTCCATTGCCTGTTTGTGACGTTACTTCTAGTGTATTCTTACCGTCGACAGTGACACGTTCTGTGCACAAAGCATTAGAATCGCAAGAAAAAATCGGAGTCCTACCAGCTGCAAGTGATTTGAGAAACGATATGAGTGCGATAAGATCGATTCTTTGGAAGAAGAAAAAACTTCAGCTGAGTGTTGCAGATTTGGCTTTTCAAGGCCAGGACATGCCGGATTTTTTAAAATGTTTAAAAACACCTTACGACTGCTTTGCATATTTTGTGACCGAAGACTTTCTGAAGGTAATTTCTAATATATAACAGTTTATTAAATTTTTAATAAAAATTTTGCAGGCAATAGCCTTACAGATGAACTTGTATGCCAAGCAAAAAGATATATCTTCAAAGTTTTGTATCGATCACCAAGAGCTGCGTAAGTTTTTGGGAATATTGTTGTTTACGTCTGTTTATCGCTTTCCTAACAGTCGCTCATATTGGGGACAATACGGATTAGATCCGATACGTTTATCCATGACATGCAATCGATTTGAAGAAATTAGAAACCACTTGCATTTCAATAATGATGCGTCTCGTATAGAGAAAGGTCAACCTGGTTATGACCTCTTGTATAAAATAAGGCCGCTAGTAAAACATTTCAACCAACGTTTTTCTTCAGTTCCAATGCGGCAGAGACTTTGCGTTGATGAGCAAATGTGTGCCACGAAAATGAGTGGAAACCCAGTGAGGCAATATATGCCAGCAAAACCTCACAAATGGGGAGCGAAACTATTCGTGATTTGCGATTCCTTTGGATATTCGTATTCCTTTGAAGTTTATTGTGGCGCCGGCGATAACAAAATTTTGCCAAATTGTCCAGATCTTGGTGCTGCATCCAATGTTGTAGTTAGGTTGTCACAAGTCATACCAAACAATGCCAATCATATTATTTACTTTGACAACTTTTATACCTCATTGGGATTGCTATTATATATGAGAAGTCGCGGAATTCACAGTTTAGGTACAGTGCGAGGAAATCGAGTACCAAATATAAAACTTTCCACAGACGCAGAGCTGCAATCAAAAAAAGTAGCACGTGGGTATAATGAAGAATACGTGGGAAGTGTTTTTGGAGTAGACATAAGCAGCGTTTTGTGGTACGACACAAGAGCAGTTCGTCTGTTATCCACCTACGTAGGAACAGATGCAATTGTACATAATGAAAGTTCATATTCCTTAAAGGCAAATCGTTGGGATCGAAAATTGAAACAAAATGTTGAGGTGGATTGTCCAGCTATTGTGAAAGAATACAACCAGCATATGGGTGGTGTGGATTTGGTTGACGGATTGATTGGTCGATACCACATAAAAATGAAAACCAGAAAATGGACAAATAAATTATTTTACCACATGCTGGACGTGAGTATGGTGAATGCATATTGTCTTTATAACCGACTAAATAAGGACGTCCTAAAGTGTAAACTTCCTGACTTCAGATCAGAAGTGGCAGAAACACTTTGTTTGATTGGTTCGACAAAACCTGTAAAACGTGGTCGTCCATCGTCTTTAACACCTCCACCAAAAGCTAAAAAGACGTATCACCTATCAGAAAATATAAGATACGATCAAATAGGACACTGGTGTAAGTTTTTGGACCGCTCACTCAAAAAAATGTGCAAATTTCGTGGATGCAAATCAGAAACTCAGGCATTTTGCATTAAATGTAAAATTAATTTATGCAATTCAACGGCAAAAGATTGTTTTTTCAAATATCACAATAAAGAAGAAATGAAAACATAAATTTATATGAACAATAAGGGTTAATGCATAGGTCCGCCTTGAGGCGGGATTTTTATTTTACCTGTAAAAGGTACACAAATTGACAAATCGAAAAACTAACATCAGATTCGTCTTCACAGACCTGAATATAGTCTAATATAAAAATCACAGTCGAAACAAAAATTCATGCATTAGAGGGTTAAGTGATTATCACATAGCAATAATCGTGCTTTTTAGTTTGACACCTTTGATTAATCGAGCGACATAATTTTGTTTTATCTTTGCAAACTTACACACACCAATTGAGTTATGCTATCTGCAAATGTATACATTCTATCAATAGGTACATGCTTCAGCAGTTAATTAATGCTTTTATTCGTGTTATTACTAATTAATTGTTTAGCATATATTTTGGTTGAATGAGGACAAGAAGAAATATCTCCTGTCGTCAAGTAAACAGTCGTCGCAATCGTGACTTGGCTCCCATGTCAGTGTTGACAGTCATAACTTCGAAGTTGTAGATAATTTCGTCTATCTTGGAATCAACAACAATGTCAGCCTCGAAATCAACGCAAAATAAATCATGCCAACAGGTGCTACTTTGAACTTTTGTAGACAATTGAAAAGTAAAGTTCTCTCTCGACAAACAAAAATCAAATTGTACAAGTCACCATCCTCGTTCTGCTATATAGTGCAGAGTCGTGGACGGTGACAACAGCTGATGCCGACTCATTACGAGTTTTCGGGAAAAGTGTTCTGCGAAATATTTATGGCGCATTGGAAACGGCGAATACAGCAGTAGATGGAACGATGAGCAGTCCAAGCGTTCGTTAGAGCAGAGGTACGCGATTAACTTCTGTGTGAAACTCGGTAAATATGCGACGGGGACGTTTGATATGATCAAGCAGGCTTTCCCAGATGTTGCTTTAGCAAGAAGTGGTGTGTTTCGGTGGCACCAGGCCTTTTTGGAGTGCCGGGAAGAGGTCGCTGATGAAGACCTTGCTGGAAGACCTGCGACTTTGACAAACACCTACTATGTGACTCGTGTACGCAAAGTTTTGAACTCAGACCGTCGACTAAGTATTCGTTTAATAGCCCAAATGTTAAATTTATCAAAATTTGTGGTTCATGACATTGTGATGGAGCACTTGAACATGCACAAGGTGTGCGCGAAGATGGTCCCAAAAGTGCTCGCTAACGATCAGAAATTGCAGCGAGTGGAAGTGTGCAAAAGAAAATTAGAACATGTGTGAAAGTGACCCCCAATTTTTGAATAACGTAATCATAGGTGAGGAGAAATGGATCTTTGAGTATGATCCCGAGATAAAGAGGCAGTTTTCCAATTGGCACACGCATTTTGAGACGACAAAGGGGATCCAAACAGCATGCACCTCGGTTGTCAAGGTTTTTCCGGAGAATGCTTTCCGTAACGCCTTCATTGCTTGAAAGTCGCGCTGGCAGCGCTGCATCTGCGCAGAAGGAGCCTGTTTTAAAAATTTTCAAAGAATTGTAACGATTGGTTCAATAAATTTTTTTAAATCAACTCAGTTCTAATTCTTTCCGGACGAACCCTGTATGGGAACAACGCCCTCAGCTTTTGCAATATTGATCCAAAATTTTGCTTATTTATTCTCTTTATGAAACTGCTCTTTTATCGGAACCGATATCGAACAAATATAGAATATAGGTATCAAACAAACTAAACGATCGGAATCAAGTGCTTGTATGGAAAACTTATTTAGCGAGATACCTTCACGCAAATCTGGCGTGGATTATTGTCCAGTGCAATGGTACAATCTCTGAAGAAATTGTTTATTCCGGACTACTCTAACATACAACTTCCATAAAAACTGAATGATCAAGTTAAAACTCCTTTTATATCAGCTTTTACTTTAAGAGACACATCAGTGAAAGGTATTAAAGCTTTGGTATAGCCAATATAATAATATAATATAATTTCATTTACAACAAAGAATTAATAGAATCGGTTCGAAATTGTACTTGTTAATGAATCTTGAATTTATAATGAATATAAGAATTTGCATCGCTTTCCTTTTCACTTTTCCACGTACCTAAAACTGGCGATTGATTATAAATTTAAAATACTCGTACCATAAATTATTAATCTGAAATAAACTTTAGAGAAAGTGTCAACCTCATCGGCAGACTCGTATATTAATATTCTTAGCGCAAAAGAGTTTTATTCAAATATTTGCTAATTTGTCATCGACCTGTTTTTACATGCATACAAGTATGTCATAATATACACGAGCAAGTATACTTATATAAAATTCTAGTGTTTAATTGTTTTGACAAGTGATACAAAGGGAATTACTCCCTTTAATGCTAAATTTCTTCAATTGTATTATTCTTCTATTCTCTATGTATACTAATACAAATTGTTTTACGTAGACTTGAGAAAATTGTTAAATAAAAGTTAGCAATGCTGTTGAATGGACAAGCAAAAAATTTACATGACTATTAAAACCAAAACCGTGAAAGCGTTTTTGCTTAGAAACAGTTGCTGTTCAATACTTTTATAGTTAAAAGAAATTTTTGAAAAAGCTGACAAAAACACTTAGTACAATTCTAGTCATAAATGAAGCTCATTAATAGTAGAAATCGTCCAAAACAAATGCATATTTCGAAATTTCTAATTAAAATTTGTTTAACTTGACAGATCACTTTTTGCACCAATTTATGGTGACAGCAAAGCAGTTAAAGCAGTAAATTAGGTATCACTGCTTGAGATGAAATACTCAAAATATTATCATTGAATTCCCGCTTTTCTCAAGTACACAAGAGCGATCTGCTCAAGACTTGAATCCTGTATTTAGATGAAAAATGAAAATAGTTTTTCAAAGCTGTAAACCAAATTGCAACAGATTCATTGGCAGATGGACTCTGCCGGCGAATTCAACCGCGTTGTTTCTATCAATGATAAACGAATTTTAACTAAAACTAAGCTAGAGCATTTCTTGTCTCATTTGGAATCATTAGATGTGATTAAGATGTACATTCTTCTTTACGAGTTATGTCTTTTTTCAACCACATGTTATGGTAACCCAGCATATGAAATAAAATTTGCAAGATACTAACTGAACAGCTAAATGTGGTGTTTGCTTAGACATGTGGTTTTCAATAAGCGCCATTCACTTGGGAGTAGTTAGAAACGATTATTTTATATACATATGGTTCAAACAGTTCACGACTTCCGGCTTTTGGCCAAGTATCTTCTAGGTAGCTATAAAATATCCATTTGAAGGTGAGCTAAAATAAGAAGGCGAATCATTTCTCCCAGGATTGTGCGTTGGGTTTGAAACGCGCCACGTAAAAAACACCCGCAATGAAAAGGACACACTAGCCTTACGCTGTTGTAAACTCGGCTATAATCGCGGAAATGGTGTATACGCCAATAAAGAAGAAGAAGAATACTTCTTTCGGAGTTGGTCTTTTTGAAGGCTGTTACTTGATTTATACTCAGTTTGGTTCGCCATTTCATAATGAATAGACTTAGTCCGGAGCAATATTAGCAAATCATGCAAATATATTAGTCAAGTATTTCGCCGGCATAATCGCTCGGCAGAGTCCATAAATCGAGCAACCATGGATCGCAACAATTAGAGCTGTGCCCATTCACTTTATGGAAGATGTTACGAAAGGATCTTGATTTGCAAGCTTATAAAAACCAACTCGTATAAGAATTGAAGACGAACGATCGTCAAACGCGACACACGTTCGGAGAATGGACCCGTAACGAGATGGCCACCGATTCCGATTTTCACAAAAAACTGTTGTTCAGCGATGAAGCTCAAATATGAAACTGGTCATAATGTTATAGTCAATGCCGGACGCTGTAGAGCCATGATTAATGACTTTTTCGTGTTTGAATTGGAGGATTTTGATGTGGGTGAACTTTGGTCGCTAACATGCCATTAAACTAACGAAACAATCAATTTATTGCAATAAGTTTTTAGTGAGCGTATTTTCTCACGTAATAGATTTACACTACTTTTCTGGAATTATGTGAAGTGGTTTATGTCTAAAAATAACTTTACTTTTAGCAATTTTTAGTCGGATATTGTGAGAAATCAGAAAAAATGGCAATTGAATTAACTCTAATATTGAAATGATCTTTATTGTAAATAAAACATACAGATGTATATCGTTCCATCTTAATAAAATATTCTTCATAATAATCTCATAATCTTCCGCTATGTTTTATACAATAAGGTTATGGCGTTGACATTATCTTTTATTTCCCTTTCAGCTGCCTAATATAAAATATCAATTCAGTTATGTTGGTTTTTTTATTATCTGTTAAAAAAATGCTTCAAAAGTGTTAACTAGAATTATGAAAATGTGCCCATCTGTGTTTGCTAACTCTCCTTTTGACCCGCTCTCACTTTACTATACTTATGATCAAATGGAATTAGGTATTCAACAATAAATAACGACTAAGGTTTGGTTAGTAGCCATCAGTTAAATTCTGGTTAAAATAAAATATTCTTTACCGATTCTTTCTTGATTAAGTTAACCTTAGTTGACAGATGACTACTAACGTGACATTGAGAAAACGACACTAAGTTTATTAGTGTTGATATCATTCACTTTCTTTCAAGGAAATGATCATGTACTCTTAACTTATGTATTTCTTACCTTCAAACATTTACTTGTTTAACATTTATTTATTTAATTAGTCTTAATATAAGACAACATCAGTATTCACGTTTTAACTATTCTTCATATATTTTTTAAACAGTTGCTTTTCACCACTTAATTTTTTCGCTATTTACGCTTATCAAATTGAATCATTGAGCGTTTTCTTTTATTATATTTATCACCATTGACAATTTACTGTTTTATTACCGAATCACGCCTCAATATTGTTCAACTCCCAAATACATATTTACATACTTGTTTCGTTGTAAATGACAAATTCTGTTTTTTTATGACCACAAAAGTTCGTAAAAATTTATTTTAGCAAAACACGATTTTACTTATCGAACCACCCATGCTTCTACATTTCATAATACGCGAAATTTTCATATTTTGTTAAGAGCACGTATAAATTGCTTTTCAGACAGAGTGCCGATCTTCTCGATACAAATTCAAAACTTCGACTGCGATCCATTAATGGTTTTTGGCGATTATTGCGAGCTGAATGCCGATTGCCACCCTCAGGAGGCGCGACTGCTCGGCAATCATATCTTTGCTGCTTTCGCTATGGAGCGGCCGCTGCTTGCGAACATAGACACGCAAATACATACGTATGCATGTACATATCTAAACGCAAAAGTACACACACGCTCGCAGCTATGTACATGGACGCAACTATACTTATGCACATGTATGTACTGAAAACATTTATAACGAATATGCAGGAAAACGAATGCGCCCGATTTCCGTCTGCGAAAATCCTCTGCTGTTATGACGTCACAAAAGCAACATGCTCTTGACAGAGTAGCGGTAAGCTGCTGAGCCTAATAACTTACTATTGCTTCTTAAATGTTCAGCCATACATACATATGTACATACATACATATACATACCTGTATGTACTATATTCATACAAAGTTTTGTGTTTGCATTTCTTTTTTATTGTTTTTTCTTAGTTTTCGAGTGCACAACACACGCTATTGTTCTTGCATTCATATTTGTTATTCGTACAAATTAACATTTTAACTATGTTGAATTCTTTTAAAGTACATACATATACACACACGTTTTTTTATATTTATATATAATTATTGTTTATTATTACATATCTACATACTTATTTATCCACGTGCGCCGGTGTTTGCCAGTTATAATAACCACATAATATTCATATACAATATATATGTTGGTACATACATATGTATGTATGTACATTTGGTTTTGATCTGAGTAATTTTTTGGGAGATTGCTCCATTGCTTTAGACAAATCCATGCCAAATTTCTGTTTCTTGACAAAAAAAGGACGTGTGCAATTTAACACCGATATCTCAAGACTAGTTCGCGTATATGCAGTTAAACGGACGGACGGGCAGACATGACTAAATCCACTCAGCCCTTCATGCTGTTCTCTTATTTTTTTCAATAGCCTCTTTTTAACAGACCACGCGTGAGTCATGTTCAGCTGTCATGTTATTTTGTTCAGTATTGTTGGCATTTCATCATGAAGAGGCCAACACCTTCATTTTTATTACGAAAAATCACGTTCTATAAAGAATGTGGTTCGCTTCGCTCAACTCATGGTCATCATAATCGGGTCACGGAGCGTCCTATTCGCAACACCACATCACCCGTCTTGAGACCCAGCTTTCATTATTGAATAATATTCGACCGAATATAATATAAATAAATATATATATATAAATATAGCTTATATATGTACATGTACACGAAGACCGTGGAGAGTCGATACGGCGCCGTTTGCAACAACTCGGATTAACGAATGCAACGACTTGCCACTTTTTACGTTGAGATCTTAAATTGAGAGCGTACAAAGTATAGCTTGTGCAAGAACTGAAGACGCTCAACCTTTCCAAGCGATATTGCTTCGCTTTATGTGCTCTTGTAAAGCTCCAAGAATATCCGACGTTTTCGAGCCAAATTTTATTCAACGATGAGACCTATTTCGGGCTCAATAGGTATGTATGTATGTAAGAAAGCAAAATTGCCGCATTTGAGATGAAGACAACCTAAAAAGGTTCCAGAGTTCCTATTTCATCCAGAAAAAATAACGGTTTGGTGTGGTTTATAGGCCGGTGGAATCATCGTTCCATATTTCTTCAAAAATTATGCCGGTGAGAAAGTAACCGTCAATGGCGATCGTTATTGCGCCATGATAACCAACTATTTGATGCCTGAAATTGAAGCCCGCGATCTTGACGACATTTGATTTTAACAAGACGGCGTCACTTCCCACACATCGTATCAATCAATGCATTTATTGAGACAACACTTCGATGAACGGATAATTTCACGTTTTCCGTTCACCAAGATCGTGTGATAGTGCACCGTTATACTTTTTCTTGTGGGGATACGAAAGTTTAAAGTCTATGCAGAGCTTCGATTCAGACTTTGGAGGAAAATATCACACGTGTCATTCGCCAATTATCAGTCGTAATGCTCAAATGAATCATCGAAAATGGGACTCAACGGATGGACCATCTAAGATGTAGACACAGCCAACATTTGAAAGGACCATCTAAGACGTAGTCGCGGACAACATTCAAAGGAGATAATCTTCAAAAACTAAATGCCAAGGAATGTTCTTTTGAATGATAATAAATATTCCCCACTAAATTTTAAGTTTCTGTATTTTTTCATTAAAAAAAAAAGAAACCTCGAAATGGATCAGCGTTTATATACAGAAAGTAAAATATGACTAAATCGACTAAGTACGTCATGCTGTTCAGTTATATATTTACATATGTACATATATATTAAGCCTTCGCCGTTTATTTCTGGGTGTTACAAACTTCGTGGCAAACCTGATATACTCTGTTCAGGACAAGACCACGTTGATATTCGTTAATTGAAAATGCGAATAGTTCCAGCCCATATATTGTACAAAAAAACGTGCTTTACTTGGTATACAGATTTCGGAACACAGGCACCAACCACTGTTCAATTCGACGTAGATAAAAGTGCCGCCGTAACTTTTTACTCATTGCATTATTAATGGCATTGCGCTGATGAGCAAAGAAACCTTCAAATTGTAAAATCAACAACAACCGCCAACGGCGTCAAGAAAGCAATAAACTATTGAAAGTTGAAAGGAAGGGCTTACTTTATTTGTATAAAATTTCGCATGACTGCCAATAAAATAATTGTACATAATTATCTGCAACAACCGGAATATTTATATTGATACAAATAGATAAAAAATTAACTCTCTATTTTGTAGGTTCGCAAACGTAATCAGCAACGAGCCAAAAACAAACTTTCAATGTAAATGCAGGCGGCCAACCAAGATAACGTATGTAAACAATGAAACTTAAAGGGTTCAAATATACAACTACATAGTATATAAATAAGTAGGTACACACATATAAACATATATATGTATATAAACATATACAGATTTACATACATATATACATATGTATTTATTTGCAAGCAAAGAAAATTTTTACCACGTTCATTATGAAATGAAATCATGGCATGAGGTCGAAGATATAAAATTTGTAATCATTTAAAGCTCAACAGCGGAATTTTTCTTACATACATAAAGGGTGATTTTTTAAGAGCTTTATAACTTTTAAAAAAAAAAAACGCATAAAATTTGCAAAATCTCATCGGTTCTTTATTTGAAACGTTAGATTGGTTCATGACATTTACTTTTTGAAGATAATTTCATTTAAATGTTGACCGCGGCTGCGTCTTAGGTGGTCCATTCGGAAAGTCCAATTTTGGGCAACTTTTTCGAGCATTTCGGCCGGAATAGCCCGAATTTCTTCGGAAATGTTGTCTTCCAAAGCTGGAATAGTTGCTGGCTTATTTCTGTAGACTTTAGACTTGACGTAGCCCCACAAAAAATAGTCTAAAGGCGTTAAATCGCATGATCTTGGTGGCCAACTTACGGGTCCATTTCTTGAGATGAATTGTTGTCCGAAGTTTTCCCTCAAAATGGCCATAGAATCGCGAGCTGTGTGGCATGTAGCGCCATCTTGTTGAAACCACATGTCAACCAAGTTCAGTTCTTCCATTTTTGGCAACAAAAAGTTTGTTAGCATCGAACGATAGCGATCGCCATTCACCGTAACGTTGCGTCCAACAGCATCTTTGAAAAAATACGGTCCAATGATTCCACCAGCGTACAAACCACACCAAACAGTGCATTTTTCGGGATGCATGGGCAGTTCTTGAACGGCTTCTGGTTGCTCTTCACCCCAAATGCGGCAATTTTGCTTATTTACGTAGCCATTCAACCAGAAATGAGCCTCATCGCTGAACAAAATTTGTCGATAAAACACATTTCGAACCGAACACTGATTTTGGTAATAAAATTCAATGATTTGCAAGCGTTGCTCGTTAGTAAGTCTATTCATGATGAAATGTCAAAGCATACTGAGCATCTTTCTCTTTGACACCATGTCTGAAATCCCACGTGATCTGTCAAATACTAATGCATGAAAATCCTAACCTCAAAAAAATCACTCGTTATATATATGTACGTATGTATTAAGCTCTACACACATACATCTGTATGTACATGTACATCCGGTAGTAATTAATTTCACCATTAGGGCGGCAACTGCAAGCACTCAAGGAAATGCTCAAATAAAGCACACACAACCGCATGCTTCTTTGCTGCCGCACATATGCAGACTGCATACAGTGTTGGAACAAATGTGAGCATCGAGTAAAGTTGACACTTTAAATAATATATACATATACAATAGGGTGATTAAAAAAAATGTTTTGTTTTTTGTTTGGTACTCGGAAAAATAGGCTCCTAGACACCTCTAAGAAAGCCTCTCCAAATATGAGTTCTTGATTGTAACGGGAAGGTCCTCCTACATATAGTTTTTCTCGCTTCCAATTACTTCAAAAAATATCTTCTTCCTTAGATTTTCTAGGAAATTGAATGCTCTACAAAAAGATCTTCAATGATTTTTTCGTAAACCCAACCATTTAAAAGATATTAACAGTTAAAGTTTGATTATTTTTGGGAACATTTTTTATTTCTTATGAATTTTATAACTCGATGAAAAAAATCATTATGTATGATGAACTCATAGGTTTTTGGAGAGGCTTTCTTAGAGGTGTCTAGGAACCTATTTTTCAGAGTACCAAGCGAAAAAAAAATTAATTTTTTTTTGATCCACCTTAATATGCATTGATGTTTGACGATGAATATCTCGTAAACGCTTAACTTAATCGAAAAATCATAAGAGACCATTTTTATAGAGTAAATTTCCTACAAAACTATTTTTTTTTTTTGAATCACCCTAATATTCAAGTATATTAAATAAATAGATATGATGTTTCTACACTGATCATGAAATAGGGTTTTCATATGCGTCTTATGTGATCAGATCAGTGTGCTTCATAAAACGGCAAAGAAACGTTTCGATAGGAATCTTATCTAAAGGGTGTTTTTAGACGTGTGTTTTTGAGTGAGACAATACTTTTTTCTTTATCAGCTGTTACTTGATTTATACTCAGTTGGGTACGCCTTCCTAAAACCAACTCGTGCAAGAATCGAAGCCGAACGACCAGATCAAGCGCGTCGCACGTTCTGTTAATGGATTTAAAACTAAATAGCCATCGATCACGATTTTCACAAGAAAGTTTTGTTCAGCAATTTAGCTCATTTTCACTTGAGTGGATGCATTAATAAACAAAATGTTTGCCTTTGAAAGGATGATAATCAACAAGTCATTTTTCACGGCCCGTTATAGCCTTAGAAAAGTTACAGTGTGGAGTGCTCAATGGGCAGAGGGAATCATTGCTTCATATTTCTTCAAAAATGAAGACGGCCTTAATGTTACAGTCAATTGGGAACATTATAATTAGGGCTATTATTAAAGATCGTGCCCGAATATGAGGTTGTTGTTATGGACGACCTTTGGTTCCAACGAAACAATCAAATTATTGAAGGGGATTTTTGGGATGCGCATTAGCTCGCATCGTGGGCCTGTGGAGTGGCCTCCAACATCGACAGATTTAACACCGCTGGACTATTTTTCAGGGGTTATGAGAAGTCGCTTGTCTACACAGATGAGCCAGAGGCGATTGATGTCTTAAAATAATATTCGGAGCATTATTGCTGACATAAGGTTCCAATTGCTGCAAAAAGTGATCAAAAATTGGGCCACGCGGCTGGAATTTATTCGGGCTAGCTGCGGCAGTCACTTGCCCGAAATCAGTTTTTATGGAGTTATATACAGTTAGAATACCGAAAAAAGTACTAAAAAAGTTTTAACTGTACATTAAGACTTAGTATTAGTAAAAATATTGATTTGGAAAGAAACTACAGCTGATTTTCACGAGAAGCTCTTCTCAAAAAAGACGTTTTGCGGTTATCTATATCTATATCTCTGAGCTGGATCCTCTGAAATTAAAAATAAAAACAACTTCCGATTTCGTTAAAGTAAGGTTAGATCTAGTAATTAATAGAAGGAATTATTAAATTACAAATTTTTGACAAAATGGCGGTTTCTAAAAAAATCGATTTTTGACTAAACTTTCGCCCCCAAAATTGTTCATAAAAAAATAAATAAAATTAAAATTTATCGAAAAGAAAAAATCGTGTATTACTTCGTAAAATTATATTTAGAAAGATCACGTTAAAGTTTAAAACTAATTTGAATAATTTTTTTTGATAAAATTATTTTATTTTTTTCATGAAAACACTGCATACATATATTTAAAAAGCACCCTTTACCCATTATGTAGAGTCGGAGTATTCAGTTAAGAGCTCTTTGAAGAAAAAAACGACAAAAACAAAATAAACACAAAATAATCGTTGTACTTAGGTTAAAAAAATTTATTCATTCTCATTTATTTCCCAATACTGTACTCAGCATATTCGCTTCTGAATATGCAATTATTTAATTTAAGCTAAATCTTTTATTAATAATAAGAGTAAATATTTTCATTTGATAATGCCGAGCACGAATTTCAAGTTAGAGTTTTGGGTTCAGGGTATTTTCTAAAATTTTATCAATTAGGTGTGAACATAAGTAGATGCAATACTCCACATATACAATGTAAAAATAAGCATGTACATAAGTATGTATGTGTTCAAAACTTATTTAAATACGGTTGTCATGTAAAACAGTAAATAGCATTTTCGTTTATTGGTTTTTATGATAAATATGGTATTTATTAAGTATGCGTATATGTATGTGTGTGTTTGTGCGCGGAGAATCGCTGTCATATGCTAATACCCAGTCCCAGTGTGCCTTAATTAAATTATCAGCGCAGATAATTCCAATTATTAAAATAAACACCAGTTTTGTGCCGTCTACAAGTGCGAAGCAAATAGTCAAATCTCTTATATTCCCCAAAGCTTCTGTGACATTTTCCAATTAGCACGATTTTTTGGCTGATATTTTGACTCGGCCGTGCGAAGTCATATGTATAATACAGTATGTATATAAGTATGTACTATACTATGTATACACGTATGTATGCGTTTATATATGCATTTATACGCGAAGAAATGTAGTAAAATATCTACATAAGTATGTGCAAGCCACATAATAAATATGTATGTACTTATGTATATATGTATATACATTTATACACAAGCTCGCCTATAAGCTAGTGAATTTGCGGCTACTTGTGACTTGGCCGCTTCAACGTTGACGACATTGATCGCTTGAAATCAGGAAAAAATATTTGACAGTTGTAATTATGATAAGCAGAGTAAATATGAATAAATATTTGCCGCTACTTTTGGCATTTATAGTGTATTTGCAGACGGACGTATTCATGTCAGCACATACATATGCACATATGTATGTATTTATGTTTGCCTAAGTATTTATTGCCGTACATGTACATGTATGTATGGAAAGTGCCTGTGCATATCGAAAATTACTCATATAAACGCCAAAGTCAAGGTTGTTATCAATAATATTGACTCGTATCGCTGCATGGTGTGGCGAATGCGTACAATTTTTTCGGCGATTTGGGTGTGATTTCGAACAACTGTGTTAAGGATTTTCACTAATTCCCCTGCACTCAACAACAGTGAGTAAATCCATGTTAAAAAGTAAGTAATCCGCCTGATCCCGATTTTTCATAATTAAATCAAGTGTAATTACTCTTGATAATTAGTGTTTGTTTAGTGATTTGAGTGAGATTGTACATACGAAGGTATTATTCGAAAGTATTAAAAGCATTTCAAATTTCTTTAAAGTCATATTTTTCACTAAATTAGTTCGAGTAAATATGAAATGCAAGGTGTGTCCCAAAAATATCTGTGTTTTATATTTAGCTTCTGCAACATTCTTCTTCTTTATTAGCATAGACACCGCTTACGCGATCATAGCCGAGTTAACAACAGCGCGCCAGTCGTTCTTCCTTTTCGCTACGTGGCGCCAATTGGATATTCCAAGCAAAGCCAGGGCCTTCCCCATCTAGTCCTTCCAACGTAGTGGAGGTCTTCCTCTTCCTCGGCTTCCTCCGGTGGGTACTGCGTCGAATACTTTCAGAGCTGGAGTGTTTTCGTACATTCGAACAACATGACCTAGCCAGCGTAGCCGCTGTATTTTAATTCGCAGAACTGTGTCAATGTCGTCGTATATCTCATACAGCTCATCGTTCCATCGAATGCGATATTCGCCTTGGCTAACGCGCAAAGGACCATAAATCTTTCGCAGAACTTTTCTCTCGAAAACTCGCAACGTCGACTCATCGGTTGTTGTCATCGTCCAAGCCTCTGTGAGTGACTTAAAGGGTTTGGTTTTTGTTCTTCGAGAGAGGACTTTACGTCTCAATTTCCTACTGTTGCCTGTTGGTGGTGTTTACGCTGGTTCCTAAATAGACGAAATTATCTAAAACTTCAAAGTTATGACTGTCAACAGTGACGTGAGAGCGAAGTCGCGAGTGCGACGACTGTTTGTTTGATGACAGCAGATATTTCGTCTTGCCCTCGTTCACTGCCAGACCCATTTGCTTGGATAACTGGCGAATGACACGCGTGATGTATTGTTCCAAGGCCTAAAATCGAGATTGTCCGTAGAGACTTTAGATTTTATGTATATACTCCCACAGGGAAAAATCGAACGATGTGATATTACAAGTTTATATGTGGTCCAGAAGATAACAATAGTGCTGAATTGGTGGCAAACGATTCAAATAGTACTAAATACTAGAATTATGTATAATGAATTAAATACTAGCTATTGACTATTTGAAAATTTTTAACTCAAAAGTTGGCTAAAAGAAAGGCCTGTGCAAGTTTTTTTCACACATAAAGTGTATGAAGACCAAATATGTGAAAGAGTTTTGATGATAAAACGGATTTCTCCCATCAACCACTCTTCTGATATATTGTATCCACCATGTGACAATTTTTCATATCCAAAACTGAAAACAAATATGAAAAGATGATAACCGCAATTGAAATCTATAGAAATCTAAGCATTTGCTACTTGATCATACTAAATGCTAGATTGAGTCTAACGGAGACTTTTCTGAGTACATCATAACTTTCGAAGATAATGTAATATGCATTTTATTCTTTGTTCAAAAAGTTTTGTTATTGTTAGAACGCATCTTTTAAAAATAATAAATGTTAACAATAATTTAATTTTAAAACCTTTTGAGTAAAAATTTTGGCTCCAAAATGGATTATTGTGTCATATCTAGCACGCGGATGATTTCAAAAGAAAAGCTAAATGTCTACGTCTGCTTGTAAATGATAGGTTCAAAATATCAACTTCCCGGCAAGTCACAGCATTCGAAACTCCAATGAATTGAAGGAATTATCACATTCAGACGGTGCAACTTATAAAGTCTTGTACACAAGAATTATCGATTGTCTCTTAAGCTCAAGCCCAAGGCCAGTTCGAAACTTGCTATGTCAATGAAAGGTGGCAGTTATTGAAAAAATTAGTTGGCTTTAACAAAATAAGGAATTATTTAGAAGACAATAAGGATACATTAGATTCAATAATGTTCTTTCGAATTTTAAAAGAGTAACCGTCAATGAAACGACAAACGTAATATAACTGTCATATGTACAAATGACATACATAACATATTTTGTAGATACTACATATGTATGTATTTACAAATTGTTAATGACACACTTGCAATTGTATGCAGTTTCAACCCCGGATATAGAAAAGCTCGCACAGTAATATAGAAATAGTTAACACTTTCAAGTAAACGCAACCAAGAGCCCTTGACACTGAGATACTTAAGCAAGTATTGCATTATTTTCTCATTACTCTTCATATGTGTATGTGTTATTTGTATATATGTATGTATATAAGTACGTACGCATATTCATCCCATTGCCTAGAAATATAGTATACAATCGGTCTTTGTTCTACTGAAGCCGAATGCGATTTTTACAAAGTTTTTTCTTTTTTATTTAGATATGTATATGTATTGAGCACAAATGGAATAACTTATTACATATGTATAGTATGTACATTGTACCCGGAAATAGTAAATAAAACCCAAAATTTTTAATTATTCATCTCAATTTATTTTGTCGCCCTCAAGGTAATCCCCATAAGATGTAATACACTTATGCCCTCGATTTTTCCAAACTCATAAACCCATGTCCCATCAGCAGTTATAATGCATGTCTAAAGAGTCCAGTTTACGGTACTCTTTTTGAAAAATATTGAGCTTCATCGGGACAGGTGGAGCAAGACCTAAGAGGTCTTAAATCAGTTTCGAGCCCGCAATTTTTAAGGCGAACTTTAGGAAATCTGAAAAATCCATTGTAATGGAAGATATGTGATAAAGTTGTCCTATCTGACCGATACCGACAAATGATCAATACAATATCAAAAATGACTTACGTATTAAATTTCATTTCATCTCAAAACTGACGAGTAAATTTTTATGCTCCCTAAAAAACTTCGCTTTAAAAATCGCTGGCTCGAAACCGCTTTTATACCCATAGTCCATTTTCCCTTGGGGGAAGTAATTCCAAATGATCCCTAGAACATTTTTCACATATTCGATTTTTTTCGTTTTTTGGCTCCCTGTAAATCAACCAACTCTAATGCATATTATGTACATATGTAAACTTAACTTACATTTTTAGAACAAAGTAGTGCGTTTGTGCTTATATGTCAACTAAAAATTACTAGGAAATTTTATATACATACATATGTATGTATTTATGAACCTGTTAACACAGCACAGGTATAAATATGTTATCGTACCTCAACTACTTTTTGTCAACAGGTATACTCATACAATATTAGAAATACGGGTTACATATTTGAAGAAAATTTATGGGCAAATTATGGAACTGATTAAAAAAATTTATGAAAAAATCGTGAAGGTTAATAATTAAAGTAAATCGCCGAGAGACATTCAAACTCAAACTTCAATGATTGGAAAGTCCTGACCTTAGCAAAAAAGATGACAAAACGTTAACTTCGGTTGCATTGTTCTTGCGGTGCATCCTTGCGCTAACATTTTCTTTAACGCATGCGTAATTATCTTCTACCGATTTTAACAAGGAAGCGAGGAAAGCAAAGGAACGCTTTATTTCCGCGTTGACTGTTGCTTGGCGAAGCGAAAAGAGATGAGAGTTGCCCAACATTTTGCTTCGTTTTGCCGGGTATCGCTTCGATGTGGACGTACTCATATAAAACCGTACCTCGAACTTTTCTGACAAAGTAAATATCTGAAGTAAAGCAAAGCTAAAGTTGTATATAAGTCAGCCATAATGTGGAATCCGAAACCTTTTTAAGCAGAATTCAAATCGTTAACTTTTTATTATATTTTTTTTGCATGTAATATAGCGAGCGGCGAAATGGCGAATCGATGACGACTTAAGTCTCTAGGCAGAAGCTAAGCCGATCCTGAGGGTAATTTTTTTTAAAGTTCGCATTTTTTATAAACACTTTCGTATTTTTTCTCATGTCAGCAATTATAACCACCTAAAGCACACTCTTTAGTCGGTCTTACTATGTTAACGTCTATGCTTACCGTTAATTCATTTAAATCGTTTACTTTTATGTGCAATGATGAATGGTTATGATAGTTAAAATTCGGATTTGATTAAATCTATATGACAACAATAGGTTTAAAGTACTTATATTTTCATATACATACAGACTTGCGATATTCGAAAACAATACATACATATAGTATTATATTATTGATATCAAAATTGTTTAAAAAAGCAATATACGGTATATACTATATATGTATATGTACATACTTTGTACAGATCCATTTGTATATAATTAAGTACGAACAATTTATAAGTCTTACCGATTATTCCTAGCCTTATATTATATTTTACTTTCTTTTTATTAGATTAAGCCGGTAATACCTTTTCCTGTATCTATTTGAGTTCAAAGAAATTAGATACCTACTCTAAAGATAAATAATGGGAGTAAATACTATTGTCCTTTTCAATTCTGAGCGTTATCTTCTGAAATTTAAGAATGTATTTCGCGTGCTTCGATCAACTTATGATCAACATAATTGGCCTACTGACCGTATCATTCGCAACACCATCACCCATCTTGAGAACCACGTCTAGCAAGCAGTAAAGAAAATATAGCAGATATAGCTGAGAGTGTACCTGAATACCTTGAAGAGTCGATTAGGGGCCGCAACTCAGACTGACATATGGAGATCTTAAATTGAAAGCGTACAAAATAGAACTTAAGCAAGAACTGAAATCGTTAGACCTTCCCAAGCGACATCGCTTCTCTCTATAGGCTCCGGAAAAGTTCCAAGAAGATCCGCCGTTTTCGAGCCAAATTCTGTTCAGCGATGAGGCCCACTTTTGGCTCAATGAGTATGTAAACAAGCAGAATCGCATTTGAAGCGAAGAGCAATATGAAATTCATGAGCTGCCATTTCATCCAGAAAAACAACGGTTTGGTATGGTTTATAGATCGGTAGAATAAGCGATCTATATTTCAAAAATGATATCGGTGAGAACGCAATCATCAATGGCGACCGTTATCCCGCCATGAGAACCGACTATTCCTTGCCTGAAATTAAAGCTCGTGATCTCGGCGACATTTGGTTTCAATATGCCGACGCAACTTCCCACACATTGCATCAATCAATGGATTTATTGAGAAAACACTTCGGTGAGCAGATAATTTTACGTTTTAGGTTGGTCGATTGGACACCAAGATCGTGTGATCTCACATCGTTAGACTTTTCCCTGTGGGATATGTAAAGTCTAAAGTCTTTGCGGACAATCCTGCTTCGATTCAGGTAGAATGTTATTTTGAATGATAATAAACATTTCAGTTTAAGTTTGAAAAAATCTGTGTTTTCCTAAGAAAAAAGTAGGGAATCTCGTAATGGATCACCTTTTACATACCCGTTGTCAAAATTTTCCAAAACTCCACAACTGTTCCGTTTGCTACGCATATCTGGTCCTAAGCGAGCGTGTAATATGCCAAAGGAGGGTACATAAACAGGGTGGTAATTTAGACAAGTGGTTAAGAAGAAATAAGTCACATGTAATTTAATGTTTTAGCCAAGAATTTAGCTTTATTAAAAAGATAAGGATTTGTCATTTTGTTTTAAAAACGATATCAGGCCTATCTGCGTAGATAGGCGACTTCACAAAAAAGCGGTGCTAGATTTCAAGATCTTGTACACCACACCAAAGGCCCACGGTGTGAGATCAACAAAAGGTTCCTTCAATAAATTGATTCTTTCGTTGGCTGTATATCATGTAGTGCCGGGTTGTTGGAACCAAAGGTCGCACACATCAATATCCTCCAATTCAGATACGAAAAACTCGTTAATCATGGATTTGTGGCTTTCCTCATTTACTGTAATCAAGCAACGACTTTTTGAGGATATAATGGCGTCTCAACAACGACTTGTGGAGCTGGATAAAATTTTCTTGTGAAAATCGGGATGGGAGGCCATCTCGTATTAAATGTTGTTCCGTGTTCCGGTTTAGGTCTATTCATTAGAAATGCCATATCAAACTATTATATAATACATAAGTTAAATAACAGGTAATAAAAGTATTGTCTCATTGAAAAACACTCGTCTAAAAAAACATCCGTTACAAGTTCGGTTATAGTAGTTTTGTACTTTTGAGCATTAGTGGTTAACTGTAAGTAGTTGTAGCAATATCAAAACGTTTTTTCCATAAGTTACGCCCATATAAGGGTATTGAGCATATATCGAATAATATGGATATATAACTTGTGTTTTTAAAACATTATTGATTTGGTATCTTATGTCAAAGCAATACTTTGATTGACGACAAAATATTTTTTGGCGACGAATAGCTAATTACATACATAAATTACTTTGTAGTTTGTTATGTATGTTTTCATGTGATAAGAGAGAACATGACAAATGATAACAAATTTGAGGCTAAGAGTTTGATCAACGCTATCAGCTGTCGTGATTGCTTTGTGATCGATTTTTACATTAGGACACTAACCGCGGATATTATCTTTATATTACCTTCAATAAAAAAAAATCAGTTAACAATTTTAACACCTTAGAAAATATATACTATGTATGTATGTCATCACAGTAAAAGAAAAATCTGTCATGCTGGAAATGGCTGAAGTAATTCCTGAAATCAGTTCAAGTGTTGCAATAAACTTTCAGAAAAAATATTATGCACGCAAATACTAAAATAAGATAAAATTCTTTCCTACTACACAATTTTATTTCATTAATGTAGTAGCAAACGCATTCATTGCTAATAAGTCTCATTGTAAACGTTGACCGCTAGATTATATTTGAATTAAAAATAGATATTGTGCAACTCCACATAGCGGCCCCTAATAGCGACAATCTAATACACGCACATAACTAAATGCACTTCAGGTGCATATATAAAATATATATACATAAGTATGTATTAAAAAGTTCCCCTCTGCACAGAAACAGGTAACTCAAGTAAGGAAGAACTGCGGTCTTGTGGAACCAATCTTTAAATGTTATAGCAAATTGTAGAATACCCTCGATATATGGAAGCGAGAAAAAGATAAGTAACTTAGAACTTAGGCAATTGATATTGACGTGAAGCATCAAAAGAAGGATTTCTTTACTTATAGCGCTCACCACTTGAGTTTAAAAATATTTGAAACAATACTGAGCTCAAAATTTCTCTGAAACTCTAGTTTGCAATACGAATTTGCTGATTTATTTGCCGATTTCGATGTGGAAACTGCTTCAAATGATGACTGTAATTTGTTTGTCTTTAACGGTAAAACCATTAGAAGACAAAAATTCAATGAACTATTATCCAAATGAGGGAGAATAGCCAAACGGTATTGCTCTAAAATATGTTTCATGAAGTTTCCCTAGCCATCTCATCTAAAAGCACCCAAAGCTATAGTTATGAAACGTCCTTTGCGGAGAGTGCCTTCAGTTTGTTTAGCGAATGACTTTTAATGGCTTCAGTGTACTTAAGGCGCTTTCCCGGAAGCATATTTGTAAGCTTGGAATACAAGAACGAGTCACGGAGAGTCAAAACCGCCAAATACGGTAGCTGAGCAACGACTCTCGTTTCATGTTAGGCCAAAAATTCAGTCACAATCATGCCAGAATGTAACAGCACATTATCGTGGTCAAAAATCTATGGATTTTCTGCTCACAAATCCGATCGTTTACCCCAAACTGCTTGAAGTAGACGGTCGAGTAACATTTATTATTGATCGTTTTGTGACGTATTTTTAATGAATGTTTCGGCTTATATTTAGAACTCCATTCGCTAAATTGTTGCACATCTTCGATATTAAGTATATAAAATTTAGGAACTAGAAGCCACGCAAATTCTGAAGTTCCAAAATTCCAAATACAGTTTTTGAGGAAATTGATAGCAAATTTACAAGACATCTTATTAAAAGCCATAGAAAAAACCGGCTAAGTGCGCCGTCTTCAAACGCGTTTTTTCTCGAAACTGTGTTTTTGAAGTCGGTTGACAAGGTTTCTCGAGAACTACTCAAGCGATCTTCATGAAATTTTACACAGGAGTATGAGATACAATTTTTATTAGACTTTGACGATTTTTTTTTCAATTACAACTATTTAAAGAAAAAAATGTCGCGAAATTTTCATTTTTTGTAAAAATATCTGCCAAAATCCAATTTTAATTTCTTATTCCTTCCTCCAAGTTCTAAGTTTAAGTTTTAACTAAATCACATATTTTTTCACTTTAGACGATCCTGTAAGGAGTTATACTACAAACGCGGGCGCATCTTTTTTCCGAGGGGTCACCGGAAATTGCGGCGCAATGGCCGAGTTTAAAATATTTTTTCCAAAAATTTCAGAATTATTTTGTTAATATAATATGTACATATGTTTGTAATAATAAAATATTTAATTTTTTTATATGAGAAAAAATTGTTGAAAAAATACTGTTTTTTAGCCGAAGAAACTCATGTAACCCCTTAAGGAATATTTTGTATTTGTGAAGGGTATTATAGCTTCGGTGCAACCAAAGTTTACATGTTTTCTTTTTTTTTTCAATTTCAGGTGACAAAATACTTTGGCATTTATGTGCCTTGTTCCCTACTTCCACAAGAAGTTATTAATTATAATTAGTGAAATTAATGGTATATACTTTACACATTGCCGAAAGAACCTTCCATGTTACTACCAGAAAAGCACTATTTCACTTCAAAATGATTCTACTTTACAACAATATGTTTAGACCGCTATGGACTAATGGACTGTGGGTATTTGGGAATATTAGCAGTATTTGGAAGTTAGATTAAGCTTTATATTTCTAACAGACTGCATTAATATTGCTAAGATCTCCAACAAAATTTTTATTTATTTAGATTCCTACGGACGAATTAAATTCAAGAATATATGTAACTACATACATACATAAGTATATATGGTATGTAAATATGAATATACCATAGAATGTGGCAATCGTTTGTGTTTGTTTGCGCCTCACTCTTCGGTAAGGTGGTTTGGAGTGCGTTGCCGCCGGCATGGCAAGTGTCCACAACCACTATGAACGCGCTTTTGACGGAGAATGTTTATATTTAAGTGTGTTTGTGTTCGTATGTGTGTGCATGCGTATAAATAATGCGTTGGAATGCAGCGGCCGTGGACCGAACAGCGAAGGTATTTTTGGATACATTGCGAAAGTGTTGGCGCAACGTGTAATCGAATGGTTGTTTTTATTGTACAATAATTTCTTTGATATTTCTTTGGAAAATGCATACGCCGAAAGTTAAAGTGCGAATCCACATGAAATATAATATTTGCAGCCAATAAAGTCGAGCAACAACTGCATGACCTCATACACATAACACACACAAGCACTCGAACGCGTGGAAGGCAAATGCGTAAATTAAATTACTAACGATAAATGTATATTGCACATATTCATATAATACATACATACATATGTATACATACTATATAAGAATGGCCCACACGGCGATTCAGTCATAATCGGTGACTAGGCGTCATACGCGCCGTCAGAGGCGCTTTCATAGCTCTTAGATGAATGCCGACCGCACAAAGCGTGCCAACTGCTGAGAACTCTATTGTCTTCTGCCGTTACACTATTGACACAGACCAATGCATATGTATAAATGCATACGTATGTATAATACATACATATATGGTACATTTAATGCAAAAATAATAATTTAACCATATTGCCTGCTCTTATCACGCAGCGAGTAGCATTTACAATATGTACTTTAAATAAACGTATTTTCTTTTACCTCTTGTACTACTATTGTTGTATTCAGCATTCAAATAAAATATTTATGAGCGAAAGAAGATAAATAAATTAAATTCGTATTCATTATGATATTTTCTCAATTCATAGCGCATTCCGATCACCACTCATATGATACACGTCTGTATATATAAAACTGTTTTCTAAGGCATTAATCATCATTGCAGGTTATAACTCATGAGCAAGTAAGTCTCTGGCACTTTTCCAAAATGTATCAGCTCTTAAGAATAATAAATGAATCAAATAAACCCAAATAAACTATAGATCTTTGGATTCCAGAATTCTTGAAATAAACAATAAGCTAGTGAGTTGTCGAAGAGCATAGATCAGATATCTTTTCAGTATAAATAAGCATGACAATTATCATCTATACGTTGGGTAGTGACAAATCGAACAAGCAACTGGTATAAATCGCAAAAAATGGTAAAAAAATAGAAAAGCAGTCTTTCATCATTTCACTGCTCGCTTTCTTGTCTAAAAATTTACATGTAATAAGTAAGTAAAGACTAAGTTCGGGTGTAACCGAAACATTTTATACTCTCGCTAGAATCAAAGCGGAGTTATATGCTTGCATGTACCTTCATGTGTAGGAAAACTTTTTATGAAGGAATTTTGCAAAAGAATTTAACATTCATTATTCGACGAAAGGGATCAAGGATTACAAACATGTTTGGTATATTATTCAATAATATTATGGGTCATAAACTCACTTAACTACATTCTATCTTTTTGCTTCATAACCAGGACATTGATACCAAAATCAGCCCAGTAAACTCAAGTGAGTTATATCTGATATAAACTCAACTGAAGCGACTAAATTTAAGAGACTGAGTAAATGATGAAAAAAATCGTGGAAAATTAGTGGAACGGAAATCATTATATTATTGATAAGGGGTTTAGATCACGGTCTGAACCGAATTCATTAACTTTCAACACTAAACCACATTATGTTTATGAAAACATTAAAACAGCGTAAGCGGATCTCTGGTTAAATCCGCAGAAAACGAGTCTGCTTGTGTTCAGAAGAAAGCAAAAAAGTCCTCTATGGAGATCCCCAGCTAGCAATGCTATATATGCGTGTAGGCAGATGCTCGGCACAACCTGGGGACCCTCTCTCATGTAATGGTGCTGCACAGCTTGTAAGACCAATTCTGCTCTACGGTGCAGTAGTATGGTAGACAGGCGTACGGAAATCCACACCGGAAAACACATGGAAAGGGTTCAGAGGCTCGCTGCGCTGTGCATAGCGAGAGTTTTAAAAACAACTGCAACTGCGCCTCTTGAACTGGTACTAAACCTGTTGAAAACTCAGCAACAAAATCGGCGGGACGAATACAGGCTGCAGGAGAATTAACGTATTGAAACTTCGGGCATAGCTCGGTGGGTAATGGAGGTTGGGCAAATATGCAGCCAAGTCGCAATCGTATCGCATATAACATCTATGTAAATCAGCCAAGCAGCAATCGAGAGATCGAGAACTTGTGCACTTTTGGGACTGGCAAGACTGGACGGTAAGCATACGAAAGCGTGATCAACATGAGAAACTCTTGCATTGTCTATCAACGAAACTCATCTGTATCGCAAGGACACAAAATGTCAGTATGGGGCTGCGACTGAGAGCTTATTGCACTACCAGGGAAACATAGCATCTCTTGTGTACTTGTCATCAGTCAAAACTGTGCTTAAGCACAGTTCCCACATTATAATACGCCCAAGGAGGTTCGAATAGTTTATTATAATCATGCTTAATATACCCCCTACCCTCAGCAACGCGTGAAAGGAGCGCTAAGTTATTTAAAGAAAACGTGTCGATACCGCTTGAAACTAATTTAGGTTACTAATTGCCGCGAAAAGTAAAATTTTTCCACTAAAAAGGAAAACATGCTAAGGCAAGGTTGGCAATATGCAAATGCTGTCAATATCTTTCACGCAGATAAAGCTTGTTCGATTCGTTACTTTCGTACGCTTGGCGAATAAAAAACAGTTTAAATAGGATAGTAAGCGGTTATATCACTAAAATTAAATATAATATATATATTAGTATTGGATACGAAATAATTAAAAAAAATGTTTTCTCAAAGACTTTTAGCCACCTTCGAGAGGAATGTGCGATGCATAAAGTTTTAATAGTTTCTTCAATTCAATCCACTTTCTTCCACCTCACCACCATCGTAAGGTAAAATACACTTTAGCGATATTTTAAACTAATCAACAAAACTGAAGAAAAAATTTGCAACTGTTGTGCTATGAGGAGTATTGAGTGTTTGAGGTGTGCTGATTACAAATTTGAGTTCAAAATATTCCATCACGCACAGCTGTTTTTGTCATTTTAGTAAATGTTGGTGGTTCGACCCCTAAACAATTTGACTACAACAAAAAAATCTTACGTGCTAGGCAAATAGGCCCAAAAATAGCAAAAAAATGCTTCTAACATCAAAGTTACAAAATATCTGTAAACTAGTATTATCGAATTTTCCATATGTTCAGAAGTACTTTAATCGCGAAAATTTATCTTGGGAAGCAACAGGCTTGAATTAATTCAAATAATAATATAGAACATCGGCTTTACAATATTTTTGAAAATACGTCATATTAGGTTGTCAAATATCTCCCTTCCTCCTTTTTGTTTTTTGAATTTCGTGACTATGTATAAAGCGCTACAGAGCTCGTACTTGGCAATACTATACATCTTTGAAAGGTCTTGACATAACCTACAAAACGATGCTATGTATGATTAGTTTGGATATTGCGTTCAACAGTTATAGACGAAATTCGCGCTAGTTTAAAGATTTCCTTCGTTAAAGGCAAATCCGCTAGTAAAACTTTCCGTGAGATTAATGGTGTTTTGGGGGATGGTACTCTATCACTTCGAATTGCGGAGGTATGGTTTCGACGATTCAGAGCGGGTGAAAACGACACCATGGATAAGCCAGCCGGCGAAAGGCCTGTGACGACGAATACCGATAAAATCATGGAAAACATCGAGTTAGACCGGCATGTGGCATCTCGTGACATCGCCCAGAAGATGGGAGTTAGTCACCAAACCATATTAAACCATCTACAGAAGGCTGGATACACAAAAAAGCTTGATATTTGCGTGCCGCATGATTTGACGCAAAAAACGAACTCGACTCATTTTTGAAGCGGATGGTTATTGGCGACGAAAAATGGATCACATACGACAATTCTACCGGTCGTGGTCGAAGGCCGGTGAATCGTCTCAAACAGTGGCCAAGCCGGGATTAGTGGTCAGGAAGGTTTTGCTGTGTGTTTGGTGGGTTTGGCAGGGAATCATCCACTACTTCGAACAGCTGGACCGCTTGAAGCAGGCGATCGATCAGAAGCGTCCAGAATTGGCCAACAGGAAGAGTGCAGTGTTTCACCAGGACAAAGGCCAGACCACACACTTCGTTGATGACTCGTCAGAAGCTACGGGAGCTCGGATGGAAGGTTTTATCGCATCCACCATATAGCCCGGACATAGCGCCAAGTGATTACCACCTGTTCCTGTCCATGGCGAACGCTCTTGTTGATAAAAAGTTGAACTCAAAAGAGGCTTGTGAAAAGTGGCTGTCCGAGTTCTTCGCAAATAAGGATGCGGGACTTCTACGAGAGGGGTGTTATGAAGTTGCCCTCTAGATGGAAACAGATTATTGAACGAAACGGCGCATATTTGAACTAAATACGATCACTGTAACACTTTTTATAGAACATTGAATAAAGAGCAAAAAAGCGGAAGGGAGATATTTGACAACCCAATACATGAATAAATCTCCCGCTGAGGCAACAATTTGACTGAATTTGTGCTATTTTCGTTCACTAAATTTATTAAATTGCTCAATTCATTGTATTCACAGTTACTAGTATCCTCAATTTTCGAGGACTTGTTTATACCAAAGCAGATATGTGCATGTGAATGCCTAATTAGACTGCGTTCACACACAGACTCTTTTGTCGCTCATTATCAAATACAAATTCAAAAATTCAAATTTTTTAGTGTCATCGCGTGATACGAATTTTCTGCGCCCCCTTTCATATCACATTCTCCGATTCTTGTACACTTCATGTACAAGCACGGGGTTCACAAAAGTATTTGTGATTATCTAATTATACCCTAAAAGAGGTATATTAGTTTGCCGCGATGTTTATAACACTCAGAAACCACCTATAAAATATATATACTTTATGTATATATTGTATATGTATAATACATAAATATATAAGTTATCTGCATGACTCGTTATATCTGAGTCGATTTAGAAGTGTTCGTCTTTCTGTCGATCTGAAATTGTGTGCGCGTTCTTTTCTCTCCAAGAAGATCATCATTTGTCGGAACCGCCAATATCCAACCGCTCTAGCATATATGTAACTGCTAAACAAACTGAACGATTAAAATCAAGTTCTTCTAAAAAGTATTTTATATTTGAGAAGGGGATGCCAAAATTAACGTTCTTAATTTTTTTTATTCTCATTCGCCACTTTCTAAAATATTTTTATTATATTATACATACTACATACAAAAAGATATAACACAATTTAAAGGGCCCAACATATTCTAAATATTATTCTAAAACCGAACACTTTCGGAAGCATGGAAAGACATTAGAAATAAAAATGGCTGCTCTTCGTCATTTCCTCGCCAACAAAAAAACCATTTTGGGCCACAAAAGTGCCCGTGTGTGAACGCAGTCGTACACTGCAAGCGATTGGGAAAGGTGTAGGCGCTTGGAAACTAAACATAGAAACTGATAAATAAATAACAAAATACAAACTTGCTTCATTCATGCTTTCACTCGTGGCTTCAGCATAACACACACACACACACGCACATTTGTGTGCCAAAAAGACTTGACAATGTAAACAGTGTGTGCTCCACTTAACAGCTTCGAGTGCCAACAGCGTAGCATATCCCACGGCGCGCATCACAGGCGCACACACAAGAAATTAGACTAAGCTTGCATTTGTGTAACTGAATTCAATATCAATGACGATGGAAGATTAACCGAATTGCTGCTGCCACAAAAGCGCCATGGAAGAAGTTGGCGAGTAAGTGTGTTTGTAAATGTACATATATGTATGTATGTGTATGTAGGCTGTGACACAAATGATTGCGCCTACTTACACACTTGCCAATGCTTATGTATGTATGTTTGTGTGTGTTTGAAATGCAAGGCGATTACTGCAGTGTGTTAGTGTGTCAACTTACTACGACCAAAAGCAAGTATGGCGTCCAGAATGGAAGAACTTTGCAAAATCAAAGCGAGTAATTTTTTGAGATTTATGAAAATTTTTGAGAGAGACGATGTGAGTAAATATCCTTTCAAATAAAATAATTTCACTTTTTTGTAGTTTTCTCCGAAGAAAGTCTCCAAAATAATAAGTTTATTGCAACTTTTCTTTCTACACCTCTGAAAGAATAGTTGCAAGAAACTTAATTAATGTTGTTTTTGCAAATTTTCCATCGTTCATTTGTATGTATGTATGTATCTACAATCATTCAATGCGTTTGTGTAGAAGCTTACTTCAACGCCGTCCTTACTAACTTGCTATCACATATGCAGGAATAAAGGTAGTTATTTTTATCATATGTACCGTTACGTATACGCATATACAAAAACATCAATACACATACTAATACAAATACATAGAAACATGGACTCAGCTGCCTGCCACAGCACTGAGTCCAGTGGCCCACTTAGAAGTGTGTGCGCTGACATTACCGTAGGTTCTTTACACCAACACATACACACATACACGCACACGGACAGCTTTTTACAACGTTGCCTCAGACTACTGAGGCGGAGTAGGCGTACACGCAACGGTACAATTATGTGATAGATACAAAGCGTGACTTTCAGTAGCAGGAATTGCGTAGGGACACCATGGCAGCGGGATTTTAGGCAAAATTAGTCATGAAAATCAATAAAATTCCTTTGTTTTAAAGCTCAGGCTGCGCTATGTGCAGAAAGGTAACAAAGATTGCTATTGTTTTTATTATTTTGTTGTGTGTAAAAATCGCACACAAAGCATTTGGCGAAGGAAATTTCCGATTACTCACCAATTATTCATGCGTGCACACTTTCCGTTCCGATTTCAATCTAAATTTTTTCACTATTTTTCAGAAATTCAAAAATATAAAAAAAAAATTTGTTTGTTTAGCTTTTTCACTTTTTCGTTTTGTTTGTGGCTTCTTGTTGCTCTTTTACATATGTGTATACATATATGTATCTGTTTTGCAATGCAAATCACGGAGCAAACAGCACAGCAGCACTTGGTGATTGCTTTTCCCCAATTTCCACTTGATTTTACAGCGCGAATTTTCCTTTGCGTCCGCGAGGCGTCGTTATCGTTGGCGTGCGGGACGACGTGTGAAAAATGTATACAAGAATTTCTGTGTTGCTGCTGTGCTCGTTGCTTTTGCCGTTATTTATTTACCTTTGCCGCGCGTTCCTCTGTCCAACTAGACGAAACTTTGTTTTGACTCTTTCGTGCTCTTCCTCTTTTAGCTTCGTCGTGTCTGTGGTCGTCGTCGTCGTCGTCGTCGTTGTTTGTGATTTTGAAATTGGCTCAAATGGAAAACTCAAAATGTTTCGTTTGTTTATGTTATATTCAGCGCTCACGTCGTTCACACGCTCGTACATACTATACATGTGTAGTTGTTGTGAAATGTTCGGTGTTCATTTGATTGCTCGGAAAATGTGCGCATAAATTATGCACGACATACAAACATGTATTCAATCAGGTATTTAGCCATGTTAGGATAGGCAGCACTTGACAGAGCGGAAGCTTCCTTGCTCACGATAAAAAGTGGCATGCGCAATGTCGGTTTATGTGGAATAGAGCTTTTATTGTATGCCCTGCTCAACATTGCGGTTAAATTTTAAATTTCTAATATATTGTAACTGTATTAATATCGATTACACTGCGTAACAAATATAAGTTTTTTGTTGCCTCATTTCGCAGCGTCTTACAGAAAGTCCAAATATTCGCAGTACCCAACAAATGCATCCGCCCGTGTTTTGTGAGACTGCGGCACGCGATACGAGTACTAATACACAAAACATAGCTTCAATCTCGGTTTCCTAGTAACATCTGAAATTATTTTTCTAAAGCATTTGTACCGTGGCAAAGAATCGCAAAACTTCGGACGTACTTATTCTTCTTCTTTTTCTTTATTGGCGTAGATACCACTAACGCGGTTATAGCCGAGTTTACAACAGCGCGCCAGTCGTTCTTGCCTTTTCCTTGTTTGGCGCCAATTGGAGATTCCAAGTATAGTCAGGTCCTTTTCCACTTTGTCTTTCCAAAGCAGTGAAGTTCTTCCTTTTCCTCTGCTTCCGCCGGCGTGCCTGCGTGGAACACTTTCAGAGCTGGAGTGTTGTCATCCATTTGGACGACATGACCTACCCAGCATAGTCGCTGTCTTTTAATTCGCTGAACTATGCCAATGTCGTAAGTCTTCAGCAGAATCTTTCTCTCAAAAATTCGTAACTCATCATCTGTTATTATCGTTTTTGTTTGTAGAGAGAGGACTTTACCACTCAATTGCCTACTCAGTCCGAAGTAGAACCTGTTGGCAAGAGTTATCCTGCGTTGGATTTCGAAACTGACGTTGTTGTTGGTGTTAATTTTGGTTCCAAGACAGACGAAATTATCCACAACTTCAAAGTTATGACTGTCAACAGTGACGTCGGAGCTTAGTCGGGAGTGCGACGATTGTTTGTTTGAAGACAGGAGATATTTCGTCTTGCCCTTGGTCACTACCATACTCATTTGTTTCGCTTCCTTCCTTATCCAGTCTTGGCAAAGCGTGGCTGTTGAGGCCAATGATATCAATATCCTCGACGTACGCCAACACCTGTACACTCTTATAGAATTTTGTAGCTTTTTTATTCAGCTCTGCAGATCGAATTATTTTCTCCAAGAGTAGATACAAGAAGTCGCAAGATAGGGAGTGGACTTCTCTAAAACCTCGTTTGGTATCGAATGAACACACTTAAATTCCATTCGTTGGGCATGCTTTCGTCCGACCATATTCTACAAAGAAGCTGATGCATGCTCCTTGTCAAGCCTTCGCCGCAGTATTTGCTGCTTTGTTGTTCTTCAGACGGGTAATTGCTACTCGATCTTCTTCATGGTCGGGCAATGGAACGTGTGCCCCATCGTCATCGATTGGGGAACTCGGTGCTCCTGGTGCTGTGCTTTCACTGTCATTCATCAGGGTGCAGAAGTGTTCCCTCCATAATTTAAGTAAACTTTGAGCATCAGTCATCATAGAACGCTTCTGGAGGTTCTACAAGAGTATGCTCCGGTCTCATTTGGGGATCTTTCATCATGAATGCTGAATTTATCGACCGTCGTGCCAAAGGTACTTTCCTTGCCCACTCTGGTGTTAATGTCGCCAAGCACGCTCATATAAACCGTATTTAATCATATCGTCCTTCTCTTCGCTTTGATGCGCATGGTGGCTAGACGTTCATTCACGGGGGTGAATGCCAGAACTCGGCGTCTCCCACCACAAATCTCACATCGAATTTGCGCTCCTTTATATGGCCACTGTAGTAAATGCCACAAGTACCTACTCGTCTCAGTCCTTGTCCCGTCCATCGCATTTCTTGGACGGCGGTGATGTCAGCCTTTATTTTTACGAGGACATCAACCAGCTGGGCAGCGGCACCTTCCCAATTAAGGGACCGGACATTCCCGGTGCATGCCCTTAATTTGTATTCTCTAACCGCAGCTGTTTCAACTTTTTCATTGTAGCAGGTCCCAAACCAAGTGTATAACCGTGGAAGAGATGGTTCGCCTGCTCACTTAACTTGCCTTCAAACGGACGTTCTTTGGCTATCCAAAGCATACTTGGTCTAAGACCCGAAAGTTGTGAGCTGCTTGAGCCATATTTAAAATATCGTTGCGGGCCACTTCCAAGTGAATGGCGATCAGAGAACTTTCCTCACTTGCGTGAACTTCTACACATGACTTCATCTTCATATCCAGCATTATCTAAATAGTACAACAAAGTATTTTTTTTACCATTTTTAGATCCTGGGCAATCGAAAAAATTACAGTCAAAGTCGACGAAGACGATGTTTAAGGCCTAGAATTGCGCATGATCGGCTGTTAAGGTATCAAAACCATAAATAGTATTCACCAAAAACCCTCATGCACCACTAAAAACAACAATTTGGTAAACAAAAGTGTTATATGTTTCAACATGTCACGGGAGTATGATAAATATTAAAGAGCTATACCATAACCCTTATACCCATACATATATGTACATACATATATATAGAAATTTATGTAAGGATAAATTTTGTATAATGATCAAATGTTAACCCCACGAATGAATTCAAAATATTTAGCTCCCAAAAATATGCAATGTTTACATGTATGCCTATATGCTCTCTCTAAAAAAGCTTCGTTCTAAAATTATAGTACGCATACGAACGCTTGCGAGCATATTTTGCCTATGTGTGAGTGCAAATCTCTGCTTTGATTTTCCCTCGTAACTTTGTTATCAATGCAAACAGTTAAACATGCTCTACGCTCGCAAAAGCTCGAACTGTTGACTCCACACGAAATGTTTGAGTGAGGTAGGAAACATTCGTGCAGGACACTAGAAAAGCAACAAATGTTTTTATATTAAAATAACGGATTTATTACACAATTCCGCTGAAATATGCAAGATATCGACTGAATTGTTTTTTATATCTCTTTTTACCATAAATAAATTGAAATAATTTATGTCATATGTAGTTAACATATGCATACAATATACCGTTTTTTTTTTAATCCATAGAAGCGACATTTCGTTAACCAAAATAACCACAAATAAAAAAACAGCACATTTCTTCGAAAAAGTATATATGGAACATGTATTTTTTATCTCCCATTATTAAATAAATTTATATTAAATCTCCACGAATTTATTTCCCATCGTTTATATAACACATCATCTAAACATTTTTACTTCCACTACACAGTGATCGGAGTGGTAGTCGCTATGCTGGCTGCTGCTGTTGCCGCATCCTTCTTAATAGCAATTTTTGCTACGCCACTGGCACATTCTGTTGAACCACCCATCAATACTAAGAACATACCGTTATGTGCAACGGTTTGCCATAATTTGCCAATCCATTTGTCAAGTTTCGTCACAGTTTTTTCCGCATTGTCCAGTTGAAATTCCTCAACTCCTAAGCGTAAGTTAGTAATCGTCAGTGAGTTTTCCAGCGCAATTTCACGTGCTTTGTTAATTGCGCTCTTATTCGTTTCCAATTCGTAAAAGGAAACACTTTTCAGTGTGTCCTTTGTGTCATTATCTTCTGTTTTTGCTATGATTTCCTTCACTTGCTGCTGGAGCGTGCCGTTGGTGATAATCGCAGTTCTTCTATCTCGTTGGGACGCATGTGCCAAAAGATTGTTCTTAATATTATCACCACTAGCCAAGCGCATAATGTCGTGTAAACGTTTCTTTTGTGATAGAATTTCGTCACCATACTCTAAGCTGTTCGCCAACTTCATTTTCACCAATTTTAAACTAGCCAATGAATCCTCAACGGAGTCGTGACCTGTAATTACAAGAAAAAATGTTAAGTTATCATATTTAAACAAAATTAGATCATTTGCATACCATCTACATTTTCTTGAATTGCTTCCTTCAAAAATGTCATAGCAAGCGTTTGCAGTTTGGCCTTCCTTCTACGAACGCCACTTAAATTGAAGCACATACTCGTATCTATCACGTACGGATGCATCATTTTCATTGCGTTCAAATCAAAGTTCAAAGACTGGCCAACCAAAATAGCGTCCGCCGGTAGTAATTCCCTTACTTCCCGCTGAACATCTTGTATCGTTTTAGTTACAGTTTTCATGATGCTTGCTGTTATTCCAGAGTATGGCGTCAGGTAGTCAACAATTTTATTTGTTGGCATTACAAGTGTTTCATAAACGGTTTCGAGATTTTCATTGACGATTGAAACACGCGTGAGTTCGTTGTGGCCCACGACTGTTCGACACATTTCACAATCTACGCCAAACATTGGGCTTCTATCCGTAACAGGTTCGTATTTGTCCTTGGTAAATACATATTCTTTGAAACGGTTGCTAAGCTCACCACGTAATGGCATAGGGTAACCCTCATCCACCATTTGTAAAGCAGAGAGCAAAAGTTTTGTGCGTGGAAATTTGTCACCTTCGGGCAAATGGCTTTCCTTGGGTGCTGTTGCTGCTTCACCAACTGGAAATATTGTTTTAACTAGTAACGTAGGATCTTTAGTCATTTCAACAGCCAACTCTAGTGAACCATGTTGTTCAATTAACTTATGTGCTTGTACATTCGTTAGTGGTACCTGGGCCATTTCCTCAATAATAGAGCCTTCTTTAAGTGGTGGCAATACAACTTCTAAACGCGTCTGAAATATTTCATTTGTTTTGATGAATTTACTTTCATTCGAAAGATAATGATAAAGTGAAAGGCCCTCTAGTATTAAAACAACACTATGAGAAAGCCGCAAGGGTTTCTCTAAGAAGCACCATCTATCCGGACTACATGGTGACTTTTTTCCAATTAGGGCTGACATTAACAAATGTTGAATATCTGTTAGAAATATTGGTGTACGCTGTCCTTGCGGCATCTCTAGCGAGGCGCGTTGGCCGAATTCACGCAATCGTAAAATAGGCACGTTTTCCAGTTCCCTTTTACGTTGTCTTAATTGGCGACGTAATTCCTTATATTGCTCTTCAGTAAGTTGTAATTTTAGACGTTGTTGTTCTTCTGTGGTGGACGACACTTGGGAAGTGTCACTGCCACTACCGTCTGTACTTTCACTTTTTGTAAGCTTAGGACGTTTTGTTTCAGGTTCATCTTCTACAGCTGTCTCTGTTAGTACTTTTTTTGTTTGGGACTTTGGTTGCATTAATTTGGCAGATTTCTTTTTATGTGTCACCTAAAAGTAAATATTTATTTTAAACGTTAATTGAACATATATATATATACACTGAGAAATTTTGCATAAACCTTTACAAAGCCATCGTCGTCGTCCTTTGTAGTTAGTGTGTCGCCGACCTCTGAAACAACTTGGTTTGTCGCAGTGTCTCGGCGATCGTTGTCATTTAGTTGTACCAATTTAGCAAGAGCCAGCAACTTCTTTTTCTTCTTTTCTTTGCGTTCCTCTTGTTTTGATGAAAATGTCTTCATTATTGATTTTCTCTACACAATATGATATATACAAAATAAATGTGGATCAACAAATTTTTCTTTTGTTATTTTTGAAATTTCACGTGCTGAGAAATAAGATTTGACATTGCTGTCAATAAATAAATCTATAGAGCTGCCGTTGTTTTGTAGCAATTGGAAAATAATACCGAATTTTGCTTTACCAACACTTTAAAGGTTGTTGTTTTGGATAAATTTACTAGTGTTTATTTAAGTTCATATAGAACATTTCTACTAAAAAGTGTAATATTTAATTGCGAAAATTAAATAAAGAGTTTGCAAAGATATATGTAGTTTTACATACTTTTTGATTTCTTATTTTTATTTTTGCTTTTCTTTACACTAAACTTGAATTTTGTTAAATTTTTAATAACTTGGCTGGCATTGGCAATGCCGAGTGTGACGTTTCTAAACAACGACAAAATTACATTTTCGACCAATTGTTTATGATATTTGTGTAGCTAAAAAGAAACATTTGTGACCAATTAAATTTATAATATTTGCTATTCGTTGAATACTTTATGAATAGAAATTAAAATCGAACGAGTTGAGAAATATAAATAAAATTTAGTGCATAAATAAAATTTGTGTCAAAGCAGAAAAGAAAACCACCCAGAAAATCAGTGTGTGCAATAGGGTGCAAATGAAAGCGAGTGAATAGAGAGAACAAAGAAAAACACTACAAAAACGAGAAAGTACAAAACGATAAGCTGCGTTTTACACTTTGTAGTGTAGTGTTTGGGAAAAAATAAAACGTGAATATTACTCGGCAACAATTTACATGTATTAAAATATTGAAACAATTTTAATTTTACCGTTTCATACGTTTACAACTGAAATACACCATCAAGAGTAGCATTACAAAGTTAAGGTCGTCGTGCCCAAAAGTTTTGTTGCTGTTTCGTGCCAGCGCCCATCAGCATTCACTAAGTAGTCGTCAAATAAGACCCTGCTCACATATTATCATATACATATACTTGGTAGTTGTGGAAAGGTGCTTGTCTGCAATCATGGCCAATACTTTGGAGGAACAACAAAGTCTGCGTGAATGCGAAAACTACATTCAGGCGCATGGTATTCAACGTGTACTCAAAGATTGCATTGTACAGCTTTGTGTTAGTCGCCCGGAAAACCCCATTCAGTTCCTGCGTCAATATTTCCAGAAATTAGAAAAGGTAATTCATACCCGAAACATACTAGATTTTTTATTTTCCATGAAAATATGATATGAAAACGAAAATACAAAATGTACTGGGTTATGGTGGTGGTGATGAGATGCGTAGGTGTCGACTGAATCATGAAATCCAAGCAGTAATTGTGCGCACTTATCATTAATTTCAATAAAACATTATATATAAACAAGTGGGTTGGCGTACATGTATATATGTATGTATATGTACACATGGGTGAATAAGTGTTTATGAATTTAAGTATATTTTTTTACAATAAATCTTGATCATACTTTATATTCGATTTTTGCTTTTTCAATAATTTTTTTTTTCTCAATTCAAAGTGTTTTCTGCAAGGTATATTTATCGTCTTCTTAATATTTATAAACTTTTACTTAAATTACCTACGCTTGAAAGAGTGTTAAATGTGTGGAACCATGGTGCTGGTTTTAGTCATCTGAAAAAGTATATTTGTGAAATCAGAAATAAGGGTGCTTGAAATCCGTTTTAAGTACCAAAACACGTTTCATATTCAGCAGCAGCAGTTCGGCGTTCGATAGCTTAATATATATGTATGTATTTCTATAGCTAGGTACTTCTAATAATAATAGATGTACATAATACCAATACTATTACTACTTTAACCTTGACTGATCTCAATATCAAATTATTTAATCGCAATGTATACTTACATATGAAATCAAGTCAAAGCACTAGCGTTGAAATTTGTTTCACTAAGTTTAATTCTGAACATCAAGCATTAAAAAATGACATTAAAACGGAAGGTGCGCAGTTTGAAAATCAAACGTTCCACCTACGTACATCGAATGTATTTTAAATGAACAGTGTTCATTTTCAGTCTCTGGTTTATTCCCAAAAATGATGATATTAAAACAAGAAAAAACGTGAAGTACGATTGCACCGAAACTATAGTATACTTCACAAATACAAAATAATCCATACAAAAACTAGATTTTGATCGTTCAGTTCTGTTGCAGTAGTGCTACTATCTAAAAAATATGTTTGGAATTTGCATTGTAGCCTTTCATGCCAAGTTTAGTGAAGATATCCTGTAAAATAAAAAAAAGTTTTCTCTACAAGGGCACAATAGACCTAAGACCGCGGTGCAATTCTCATTTAATGATGTAATTTAAGGGTTGGATTTTGATCTATCGTTTTGTAGAACAGCTAAGTATGTATATACATACATATAAATAGTGCTGATCTAATAAGCTCTTTCTTTTATATATATAGATTAAAAAGAACTCGAACATTTTTATCAGCAATTTTTGCAAATATTTATATTTTTGTAATTTTACATATGATTTACAAACGAACATATTTAAATTTTTAAGACATTCATGCACAGACAAATCTTTAAAAATAATTGGCCAATTTGATTTGCATATTTTTTTAGACCTTTTTGCCATTAATCAAGCACATTTGCTTGGCTTTTTCTTTATACGCCTTTGTTTCTTTGCTCCTTTACAGTTAGATTTCGAAAGTTTAAGCTTGCGTTTCTGAAGTCGTCTTTTATGTTGTCCACATTTTGCTTTTTTGGCTTTTTTAGGACGCTTTTTACTTTTTCTTTTAGTTTTACCAGCACACGCATTTGTAGAGGTTTTCCGTTTCAAGGAAGATTTTGGCTTCTTCTTATAAAAACTACCTTTTGAAGAACAAGATCGAATCGATTTTCTTTTTTTCGTTTTGGGCGCACATGAGCTCAGATTTGGTGACTGTTGTGCGCCTCTGCAACCCTTGCGCTTAGGCGCATAAAATGCCTTTAAAAAATATATATAAATGTATATATCCATACATATATAATTCGTTAAGAAAACAAACCTCTTCAATATATCTCAATCTCTTTTCTTTTGGTACCGCTCGCCAAGCCTGTGCACCTCTTTTGATAATTTCAACAGCTGTAAGGCCGCAATTTTGCTTTCGAAACTCGCGCAGAAAATTTAAGTAGGGATTTCGCATTAATGGCCCTGGACGATGGCATTTGCCTTTTCCTTTAGATTTTTCTGTTTGTTTGTTTCTCAATTTGCACAGACTCTTCGGAAAAGTAAATGCTAATGATTCTATGCTTTTAGGATCCATTTACTTTATTTATATATAATTATTTTATAATGTTATTTGCTTAAAAATTTATTTGCACTAGAATTTAAAATTATTCTATACGAAAAATTTTCTTAATAACGAATTTCAATACTCCGCAGTAAAATATATACTAATTGATAAAATCAAAGGATACTAATATTAATTTATAACTACTATAGTCGAATAATTTATTAATTTTATCCTGCAAGTATTATATGTTTCACAGTGCGCAACTAATAATCTTTTGTAATTTTAGGAATGAAATAATTTTCCTTATGGAATTTTTTGGGAAAAGACCAAAGTCTGTTTATTTACATACATGGACCCCCTACAAGGCCTTTAAAAGGGAAATGATCGTAGTCAGTGATAAAAGTCGTATTGAATTTGGAAACTTATTAGGAAAATCTGCATTGTCTATGAAAACAATCGGATGACCTAACGCCGTTCCAGAACTAATGATAGCTTTTGTAGCACCACTGTTAGGCTGGCTGGCTGATAGCCGTAAATACATAAATCATAAATCATAAATAAGTAAATATGTAAATGTTCTTTAAATAAAAATTCGGTGCTGACTCTGTACGAATCTCGATTTTCAACCTTTCTTGGTTAAATATTGACAAAAGTAGCTTAATTCTTCCTGACCATTGAAATGATTTTTTACCACATTGACCTACTACTATAATATTTATATTCCTCTCTTTATATTGTTGTTGTTGTAGCGGCAGAAAAGGCATGATGGCAGTTACCAATCCTTGGCCGCATTATAATTCGAGTCCGTTCCGGTTACTTAGACTCGACTGTCGTGGGAACGGCTCTTTGAATTGTCGATGGGGGTATTCTTCTAGATCATTCGCAACAAGAATTAAAAGTCCCTAACGGAACGGACCCGGATTTAATACGAACATTGAACAAAGTCCAGTATGTTGCTTCTAAAAAATTCGACAAAATCGAAGTCACTTGATGGTAGTTCTAGAATCCCGCTGCTTCTCTTCCGCATAACTTTATTCAAAACGAAGAAGCGCGATAGCCACACGATTCGATTGCAAAGACACCAATCGTTTCGACGATAGTCGCGTCTACGTAACGGACCTGGACTTTTATCCTGCCAAGGAATGTCGACAGAACTCTGTCGCTACAGCAACAACAACATCTATGAGTGAAAACCCTTTAAAAAACAAGTAATGAAAATCTAAGTTCGGGGGCGCCGAAAATTTTATACTCTCCCGTTCCCTGTGGTCGCAAGAACAGTGTAATTCCGCCCATCTTCAATACCAACCTTCCTTGAATTCTGAGCAACACGGTTCCCAAATTTTATCCATATATCAATTTCATTTCAAGCCATCGTAAATATTATGAGGGATTTAGAGCAAAGTCTAGACCGGTTTTAATCATATTCAGTGTTAAATAGCATTATGCTTACAAAATTTCATTAAAGGTCTACGGTCTGACTGTATTTAGTTTTACCATACTCAAGTATAATATTACCGGAAAATGCAGCTCTCTCAATGTATTTAAGATATCTTAAATATTGACCGATATTCATATATAGTATAATGTCGGGGAGATCTTAAGGGTTTTTATCCACTTTTGAGACCGTGGCAAGCTAATATCATAAAAAACTCTCTCCGAATTTCAATAATATGATTCACATATTAATGTCGTTGTTGTTATAACGGTAGGAAACATTCGTGGAAAAATTCGAGAAATGGTGACGAGTTGACAATCCTTGGCCGGATAGTAATCCGGGTTCGTTCCCGTTTCTAAGACTTGACTGTCGTGAGAACGGCTCACAGTTTGATTTATTGTATATTCGGTAAAAAGTCAACCATTGACATTGAGTCCACATTTTCGGTAATATGGGGACTTAAAAAGTTATGGTCGATTTCCCTCATTTACACATTGTATAGATAAGCTTGTCTGATATAGCTATAGGGTTTTTGTAATACTTTATAGGTTTTCGATTAACGGAACAGCCCGATTTCGCTTATCTGTAATACCAACCTTCTTATAACGCCAAAGGACAGGCTTAAATGTTCAATTTTTACCCAGAGTTCAAATCTTCTCGTCATCGTGATTATTCACATATTCTTGCAGTAAATAAGCGATATGTATGTATATGCACTGACGGTAACATTAATCAAATTTCTTATATAGACAAATATCTTCGCAGTGTTTGTTTACACTCAGTACTCGTTGCATAAACTAACTACTCCATACATATCTCGATTAGTTTTAAGTGTTCTACCAACAGCTACAAGTTGCTATAGTATAAAAGCCTTATTTCATAGTTCTCACTCGTTATCATTAGTGTTTATAAATACTAACGAGTAGAATATTTCCCAGTTCTATCAAAAAGTTGTTTTACCGAAATGTGGAACCAGCACTTAGGCAAGGTTATGATTGAAGTTGGTAATCTGAACAAGCTTCTTACCACAAATCACAGAACATACTGCATCGAATACTATTGCTGCTTCTCCGCCTTCAGCTTCGTGATCTAGTCTAAGCTAATTATTTTCCACAGTAAACACACGGATTAAAAAATACACAAAAATTTTCCATTTATTTACACACATTTTATGCCAAACTACAAACAACTACTAAACACGCTTACTCCATAAACGAATTGAGAATTTTTTTTTATTTAATATTGAGATTCACTTTGTTCCTAATCCGGCGCCGACTATATTCTGCAACTTCTTCTCTTTCTGCGTTTGCAGCCCCGGCGCTTTGGACGCCGTTTCCTGGCGCAACGCCTCCTCTTAGGTCTGCGTCTGCGGGCACATCTCGCCTTTCTTCTGCGACGTTTTTTCGCACAAGGATTCGGGCATACGATACATGCGTCTTGGAATGGCGTTACGCGCATCTGTGTCGGCTGCGCGGGTATCGGTGCCGGTGGTGGTGGTGGTGGCTTTCTTTTCTTCGGTGCATAAAAAGCCTATGGTAAATACTTAGACTGAACATAATGATGGAACAGACAAAATTCACACTAACCTCTTCTATAAACTGCAGTTTGTCCTCCTTGGGCATACTGCGCCACTCCCTGGCACCGCGACGTATAATCTCCACCGCCGATAGCCCAGTATTGCGCAAACGGAATTCTCGTAAAAAGTTCAAATATGGATTCCGATGCAGTGTCCCGCTAGGCCGGTGGCATTTTCCATTTCTCGTTTTCAAAAAAGCTGTTTTAGACGCCGGTTTAGGCGTCGATAATGTTTTTTGTATTTCCATTTTAAATTTTTTTATAATAAAATATATATTTATAATTCAATATTATATATAACTAGAATTTGTAACGCTTGTGAAAAATGAATGAAATGAAAATGTAATTTCAAGAAAAAATCTTGAAAATATTTTCAAATGCTTTGTGGTAAATTATTTCCCAATTATATGAGTGTTAAACATGTAAAGTGTAATGATACCGTATAATAGGTAAATTGAAAAGTTCCCGGCCTGACACATAGATGGCGCTTAAATCCATATGATTTTTAGTTACCCGGCTCATTAGTTTGTGAATTATATCACTTTAAATGAAGCAACTTTTGTTATTGCGAAAAAAATGGTTACAAAAGAAATTCGGGAGTTGATAAAATATTGCTTTTTGGGGAAAAGAATACGTTTGAAGCCAAGTTTTGGATTGATCAACATTATTTGGACGCTGTACCAGGGCAATCAACTGTCGAAAAGTGGTTTGCTAAGTTTGAACGAGGCGAAATTCGCACCGAAGGCGGTGAAAACAGTGGCCGCCCAAAAGAAGTTGTTACTGACGAAAACCTTCAAAGAAAATTCCACAAAATGATTTTTGATGACCGTAAAATGAAGTTGTTAGAGATAGCAGACACTCTAAAGATATCAAATAAAAGTGTACATCATATCAACCATAAATATTTGGGTCTGAGAAAAGGCTGTGCAATGTGGTTGACTTGACGTGAGTTCACTTTTGACCAAAAACAACGAAGAGTTCATGATTCGGAGCAGTGTTTTGAGATCTCAAGCCTAATTAGTCTGAGTTCTTGCCTCAATATGTGGCAAACAATGAAACATGGCTCCATCATTTCACTTCGAAGTCAAATCGATAGTCATTGGATTGAACTGCATATGATTAACCCGCTCCAAAGCGTGATAAAGCGCAACAGTCGCTTTGCAAGGTTGTGAAGGCGTCTGTATTTTGGGATGCGCATATGATAATTTTTATTGACTACCTTGAAAAAGAAAGAACCATCAATAGCGACTATTACCGAGCATTATTGCCCGTTTGATGGACGAAATTGCCGAAAAATTGCCGCATTTGAAGAAAAAGAAAGTGCTGTTTCACCAAAACAATGCATCATGTCATCAGTCAGTGAAATCGGTGGCTTCAAATTGCTTCCGCTTCCATCCTTTCTCCAGATCTGGCCTCTCAGCGACTATTTCCTATTCTCAGATCTCAAAAGAATGATCGCTGGGAAGAAATTTTCGTTGAATGAAGAGGTGATAGCCGAGACTGAGGCTTATTTTGAAGTAAAGCACAAATCGTATTATAAAAACGGTAACGAAAAATTGGAGTGCCGCTATAATCAGGGAAGACTGATTACTTGTGAGTTCACGAATAATTCCACTTGAACTGCTGGAGACGCTTGTCTGTTGTGTTATCATTGCAGCGATGTGAGCTTTGCAGTTTGGGTCAGAAGGTTTTAGCAACTTCACAAGTGCTGGTTGCTGACCAACGTTTGTTAAGCTCGAGCGAAACCCATAGATGTAGCGCCCGAATGCACGGAGGTAGGAAAATTTCTGCTCGTTCCCAACCTGCTGGATTTAGGGTATGGGTGAGTTTTTGGATATGCTTATCCGCTTTACAATTTCCGCCGATTCCGCTGTGCCTTGTTCTAGACAACTTTAATATGCAAGTAGTTTGATGTTACTGGTAGTAGGATCACGCACTCTTTGATCACTGTTAGAGAGCTCAATAGCTGTATAGCAGCTATGCTATTTGGTTGGATGTATAATTCTTTAAAAAAAAAAAGCCGCAATTCAATGAAATCCATCTGCTGCTCCCTTTATGGTAGCCACTTCTGCTTGAGAGACATTACAGTCCGACCCCCGACGTAAAGAGTAGCAATTTTGCTCAAATTCACCTGTTGTCCCGTGACTATCCAAAAGAATGCGGCTTGAGATCTGCAGTTTTGAACACATTGATTATTGGTAATTTTCCCAGTATTGTCTCTTTAAACTATATTCTAGGTATGTCCCTTCGTAAGCCATCAAAAAGGTGATCTGTTAGAAATCCCGCTAAATTCTTGTCTGTTTTTAAGGCATTTTTGGCTGCGATTGATTAGTTTTTCGTGGCCTTAACATTATATTAGGTTTCAAGAAGCAGACTTGCGAGCATGGGATTATTTGTAAAATTGCTGCGCTTGTTTCTAAATTGGCTGAACAATGCAATGGCATCGTATACCTCATACAGCTCATCATTCCTTCGAATGCGATACTCGCCATTTTCCGCAGAATCTTTCTCTCGAAAACTCGTAACGCCTTCTCAAGAGATGTTGTCATCATCCATGCCTCTGCATCATATTGCAGGACGGGCATAATGAGTTACTTATAGATTTGGTCTGTGAGAGAAGTTTACTTCTCAATTTCCTACTCAGTCCGAAGTGCTGTTGGCAAGAGTTATTCTGCGTTGGTTTTCGAAGCTGACATTGTTGGTGGTGACTGGTTCCAAGACTAGACGAAATTATCTACGACTTCGATGTTCTGACTGTCAACAGTGACATGGGAGCCTAACCGCGAGTGCGACGACTGTTTGTTTGATAACAAGCGATATTTCGTCTTATCCTCGTTCCCAACCAGACCCATACGCTACGCTTCCTTAGCCAGTCTGTAGAAAGCAATACGGCGCGGATGTTGAGGCCATCTCTATTGAGCTCTGCACCTCGAATTATTTTCTTCAGCAGTAGATTGAAGAAGTCGCAAGATAGGCAGTCGCCTTGTCTGAAACCTCGTTTGGTATCGAACGACTCGGAGAGGTCCTTCTCGATCCTGACCGAGCTTTTGGTATTGCATAACGTCAGTTAACACAGCCGTATTAGTTTTGCGGGGACACCAATTTCAGACATAGCGGTATAAGGCAGCTCTTTGTTTGACAAGGATCTTTATGGAATTTTCCAGGGTTTATTCTCCAAGGCAACAACATAGTCACCGAAGAAATTGTTCATATCGGACCGAAATAGCATATACGAGGTGTGTTCAAAAAGTATCGCGACAGTTTGCTGACAGTTTTCTTCGATTGCAAGGGCGTGGTGCATTATGAGTTCTTGCCACAGGGAAGAACGGTCAATAAGGAATATTACCTGCAAGTTATGCGCAATTTGCGCGAAGCAATCCGCCAGAAACGCCCGGATTTGTGGAAGAACAAAAATTGCCTTTCGCCACGATAACGCCCCTGCTCACACACATCGTTGCTTGTGCGCGACTTTTTTGCCAAAAACAACACACTAATGATGCCGCAGCCACCGTATTCCCCAGATCTGGCCCCCTGTGACTTTTTCTTGTTCCCTAAACTGAAGAGGCCCATGAAAGGACGACGTTACGCTTCTCTTGACGAGATAAAGACGGCATCGAAGGAGGAGCTGAAGAAGATAAAAAAAAGATTTTTTGAAGTGTTTCGAAGATTGGAAAAACCGTTGGCACAAGTGTATAATATCTCATGGGGATTACTTTGAAGGGGACAAAATAGATATTCATGAATAAATAAATAATTTTTGAAAAAACACAAAATTCACGATACTTTTTGAACACACCTCGTAGCTCCCACATTTATCAATAAAATTCAAGCTCGTGTAAAAAACTTGAATATATGAAGGGTATTAAAGTTTCGGTGCAGCCACCAAATTCAACGTTTTTTCATGTTCTGCATTATCTTCACCGCAAACAGTGCAACATCAAGAGTGTATTTAGTATCTGCCACATATAAAACTTCTGTACACATACATATGTATTTTTCACCACTGGCACAACTTTTTCGCCGCCACTGTACTCTCAACTGTTTCACACTTGATTAATTTTTAAACGCCACAAATTCTATCCATTAATACCGTTATTAAAAAATAACGAAACCCCTAAAAATATCCTGCCACTCATACAACTCATATTCACTAGCTCATTGTATGTATGTGTATTTATTTTTATTTACCGTGGCATTACTTTGTTGTTGGAGTAAAAACCACCTGTTAAAACCGTACATCCATCCAGCTGGTCAGCGCGCAACAGGACTCCACCCCAGCGTATCAATGTACGTGTATGTAACCTTATCCTTGCACTGGATCTTTGTTGTTATTTACATATATGTACATACATACATACGTGCCCGTTTAGTGCAAAATACAAGGCGCACCATTGTGTTGGGCTGTAATTAAGTTAAAAGTTGACGCTTTGACTGCTAATATTGCTCTAGTCATTATAAATTGTAAAATATGTAGCAGGCCGACAGCGGATGCTGCTGTATGAAATCTGCATATTTCAGTCTAACCCGGATCCTTGAGGCGTGCGGTACTAGCTGCAGGTGCAACCCACATACATACATAACACACCACACAGTTTACGGTCTCGTGAGCGTTGACTCTCTATCGCAATTGTCGGATTGGCGCCTTCCTAGTGTTGGCTATCAATAACTTCCTTATTTAAATACATACATATAGTACATATGTATGCGTGAAAGCCGCGATATACACACATACGCAGTCCAGTTTTATTTGTGTGCGAATACATATAGTACATATTTATTTTATTGGTGTTTTTGTATTTACAATTGCCATGGGCAATACGCTGAGAGTCAATCAAATGCAAGGGACGGTGATCGATCGCTTTAAATCGGTGTGTTTAACCACAGACGAGCATGGGGCCGTTCGCATCCGGTCTTTTTCCGATGGCGGCCATTTAACGTCTCGCGTGGCGGCAGAAGCGATTCGCGACGAGCACAGACTTAGTTTGGATGTTATACATCGGGTGCGGCATGTGCGCACCTCCTGCACGACAATACCCGAGGAAGATATCGTAAGTGCACAGGTGAGGGCGGACATTTTTGTGCATTAATGTGCATTCATTTGCAGTTTTATTGTTATTTTATATTTTATATACGCGTTAAGTTACGTTTGTAACGCAATACATACATACACGTAAACGGTTTTTGTTAGACACGTGTGTTTTCAAGAAGAATTACTAAAAGACATACAATTTCGGGTTTTGAACAAAATTTTAGCTTTTTTTTATAAAGATAAGGGTTTGCAGATATATTTTAAAAATTATTTGGGACAAGTGACCGCTGCGGCTGGCACAAATAAATTCCGGCTTAGAAGCCACTTTTTGTAGCAATTGGCCCCGTTGCCGTTATATTTTACAAAATTATTTGGGAAAAGCGACCCCTACGGCAGGCTCTTATAAATTCCGGCCGAGAGGCTCAATTTTTGACCACTTTTTGCTGCAATTTAGGCTGTATGTCAGTTAAAACGCGCCGTATATGGTATTTTCCAAGATGTCAATCGTTTCGGACAAAAAAGTCGTCCCTATAAAATAACCTAGCGGTGTTAAATCCTGTAAACTTGGAGGCCGCGCCACAGACCCATTTTTCGAGAGAATGCGCTTATCTAAAATTTTCCTCAATGTTTCATTGGCTGTATGGCATGTAGCGTCGTCTTGTTGGAATCAGACCTCGTCAACTTCAAGATCATTTAAATTCAGACATGAATAAGTTATTAGTCATTGCTCTATTGTCTATAACAGTTCGACCATCTTCATTTTTGAAGTAATACGGACCTATGTTTCTTTCTGCCCATAGGGCAACAGTGGCCTGTGGATCCTTGGGGATCGACATTTCAGATTTCGTTTATTAACGTTTCCCTTTTAACCAAAAGTGAGTTCATAGATCGAAACCGAAATTTTGGTAATAAATTTGCACGATTTTCGGAGTAAGTCTGTACATTATGGGATGGCAAACCAAACTTCGTCTTCCTTATTGGGATAGATACCGCTTACGTGGTTATAATCGAGTTATCCTTTCATTATGGGTGTTTTTTTACGTGTTGGGTCCCAAACCCAGCGCATAACCCTGGGGAAGGAGGAATGATTCGCCTTCTCACTTTAGCTCACCTTTAAAGGATTTTCGGCTACCCAGTGGATACTTGGTCTAAGACCGGAAGTCGTGAGCTACTTGAGCTTTATCTAGAAGAATCGTTTCTAGCCACTCCCAAGTGAATGACACAGTGAATGGCACAGAGAACTTCCCTTACTTGTGGGAATTTCTACACATGGCTCCATCCTCCAAAGTTTAGCAAACCAAACAGAGTACAAGTATACCTAAATCTAGGAAAAGCTGTCAAAAAAACTTACTTCGAAAAGAGTATAACGTCATTGAAAACCAAAAGTCTAAAAAACCATCTTTTATATTAAATCGGCCACAATGATGATAAAACTAGATTTAACTAAGACTCGTTTTTATCTCGGTAAAACACTTACGCTAACAATTTTTTCAGTCCTTGAAACATTTTTCATAAGCAAGCATACCTCTTCGATCGACTAAAAATGGGTTGTACGGGAGCGGTAAGTTCAGTTTGGGGAACCAAAAAAATATCTCACGGGTGAATCCGGTGGTTGATCGATAGTATTAATTGTGTCGTACTCTTTTGGAAAAAAGTTCAGCTTTATCGGGACGAGTCGAGCAAGAACGCGTTTCATTTCCAAAAAATCTTTCGAACGGACTCGCGAAGATGTCGAGCTCTCTTGCCATCTCTATAACACTTACCTTTAAGCACCATATTCTTCACTTTTTTTAATATTTCCAGAACGAGGCATGTCTATAACGATCTTCCGATCATCTTTGAAGGCTTTGTTTAATAACAATTTCCAGTTGCTCTTTTGTCAAAATGTATTAATATGGCTTAAGTAAAATTCTCTTTAAATATGAGTCACCACTTTCTATTACTCAAATTTGTTTGAGCAGGAACTTTTCCCTAGGCATTTCCGAAGTGAAAGGTGGGTGGATTTCCTCTTAAGTCGAATAAGTGTGTTCTAAGACTGCATATATTGTACTTAACCCGAGATTAGAAAAAACTCTTAACTAGACATGTAGAGCGCCAAAAACTATAACATCATCGAAGCATCAGTTCTAGAGGCTTGCTATGTGACCACATTAAAAATAAATTTTAATAAAAAAATTATTGCTAATCTAAGAACACATATTGAATATTAAAAGTTAACAGTTTTGAATATTAGTATTCCAAACAGTGAAAGTTTAAAAATTATACGTGGTTTTCCCACGTTGGTCTAATGTATAAGTATGTAAATTTTTATAAGCTCTTCTCTTGTAAATCCTTGCTTACACACTCGAAAGTTATGATTTCTGGTCACCTTTTACTTAATACTAAATTACAAATACTGAAACCGGTGTTTACTGTTACTGAGCTTTTTCGTCAGTAGACACGGAAAGCTTTATGTTTGCCTCTCATCTTTTCTCACACAACGTACGCTCAGGACCAACGCCACCCTTTACGTGCACGTAGTGCTTATTATACATACATACATACAAGTATATCGTAAGAGCTTCGTAACGACATTGAAATGCTCGAGGAAATACATTTGTTTAACGGCAAACACAGGCAGTCACTGCTAAGTATTTCCCACATTCGCTCAAATTTATCGCTAAATAAAGCACCAAACCAATGTGAGCTCCTTTGATTTTGTTTGTGGGCATACTCGTACGATATCGGTCTGTTATTACTTTCGCTACTTAAGCGCTTTTCCGATGAAGGTCACTATGTCGCCAACACAGCGGTGCTTTTATCAATATTTATATGATACTACTTGTGTAGAGATTTAAATGGAGTGTGTACATGGATAAATATTTGTAAGCCCAACGGAGTCGTTCAAAAGCAACGACGAACACCAACAACAACTTCGCATGTGTGTCCTGCCGTGACGTTTAACTGCAGTTGTTGGGCCAGCGGTGTTGTTGACGCTCATTGTTATTGGCGGGACGCTGTGTTGTGGCGGTGGCGATGACGTCGTTAGTGTGTTGTGCCAGTGCTCTCGTCGGAGATTCGAAATCATCCTGTGCCACTCTGCGCCGCCAACATCATCATCGTTCGTGTATATTGTGTTCATTGTGCGCCATTCAGTTGTCATTGGAACGTCTACGTGTAAGGTAGTGAGTGAGTGAGTGAGCGATAGTGTGAATGAGTGGCTATAAATGGCGCTGCAAGCTTCATACAATTTCGCATAAATTACTATCGACAATGAGATGAAAGTGCTTCCGTGCACATTGAAGGATATACTTACGTATTTTTAGTGTCTTCAGCAGTGAGTGCGGTTTATTGCAGTCCCAGTGCGCCTCTAAAATCGAAAACGGAAAAATCGAAGTGCACGCAATTCTTTCGTACGCATTCTACGTGTGTATCGAATTGCAACTTGATTAATTACCATTTTATTTGAGTAATGCTAATGGCCTGTTAACAAGGCTTGCGTTTTTACCGCCTGCCAAGTAGACAGCGTCGAGCGAGTTATTACTCGGCCGTTAGTTATTGGTTAGTCTCGGTTGGTTATACGTCGCCCGGTGTACTCGTACGTGTGCGGTGACATGAAAAACGTGTTAATTAAAAGAGTGCAGTGGCTGCAGGCGAGGGCCGCAGAGTTTGTGGCGGGAACGGCGTGTGGTGAAAGGTGTGCAGCATTGTTTTGTCCATATTAGAACAGTCGAAATGTTACTTTGTTCCCTCTTACATTTATCAGTTTGCATTGTGGATTGGTTTGTTATTGTAAACAGTTATTTGGTGTGCATTTTATTATTTCCTATTTTTTTATGTGCTTAAAGTTCGTTTGATTTTAATTCCACTAAATTTTCTAAGAAAATTTTGAATGCTGCTTATTTCTAAGTGAGAATGTTTAAAGAATTGCTTGCTTATATACCCTGAACAGGGTTTGAAGTTTGCCACTAAGGTGGTAACACTCAGAGATCCTATAAAATTTATACATGAATGATTAGCGTGACTAGCTGAGACATTCTGGCTGTCCGTCCGTCCGTTATTCTGTATATATAAGCCACTAAGGATTTTAGATATCTGAAATTTAGCACCAGTCCTTTTCTTACCAACGCGCTGCTCATTTGTCGGAACGGCCGCTATCGGACCACTATAGCATATAGCTGCCATATAAACTTTAACGTTCGCAATTAAATTCTTATATGAAAAACTTTTTTATTTGAAAAGACATTTTCATGAAATTTGACATTGTTTATTATGCCAAGTAACGGTACAATTTCAAAAAAAAAAAATGTTCAGACCATACCACCATAGCATGTAGCTGCCATACAAACTGAACAATCGAAGTAAAGTGCTTGTAAGGGAAAATTTTTCATTGGAAGAGATATATTCAAGAAATTCGGCATGGAATATTACCTAAGGTAATGGGTCAATCTCCGAAGAAATGGTTCACATCGGATCACTTTTGTATATAGTTGTCATACAAATTTAACGTTCAAAATTCAGTTCTTATATGAAAAACTTTTTTATTTGACGAGATGTCTACATCAAATTAGGTGTGGGTTATTGTCGAAAGCAACGGCACAATCTCCGTAGAAATTGTCCATATCGGATCACTATATGTTATAGCTGTCATACAAACTGAATGATGAAAATAAAGTTCTTAATTGGAAACTTCTTTATTTGTCAAGGGTATTCTAGCTCTGGTGCAACCGTTGTTAACATTTTTTTTACTGTTTTTAAAAACCTTTGTATGAAACCATATTTTGCGCGCTCTTTCTACAATCAAAGATCTTTAAAATATAAATAATATTTGGATATTCAATAGCATATCAACAATTATTTGAGTCCATTCGAGCATTTTTATGCTCGAGATAATATTTTAGATAAGCAGTAACTGGTCTAAAAAACCTATGTTTGTCAAAACTAACATGCTCAAACCCGAGTCGAGAGATGGCTCGAATAAATTTTAAAGATTTTTTTGAAAACAAATACATATTTCATATATTTTTATATGTACATACATATGTATAAAATAATATACATACATATATTAACGTCATATTAACTTTCTTGTTATTTTTTTTCACTTTATTGTGCTTTGCTTATAAATATTTGACATTTCCATATCATTTCTTCTTCTTATTTCCCTTTTCCTTCAAGGCCACACTTTTTGCTGGCAAAGCGCGATTTATTGTCACTTTTTGCAACTACCGTTATGAGCAAGATGTGTTCGTGCACAAATAAGTATGAGCGCATAGCTTGCTTTGCATTTCTCTTGCGTGAACTTTGGCTTTTCCCTTCATTCTTTCTTTAAAAATATATTTCTGTAAATATATACATACATATACATGTGTATGTACGTGTATGTGTACATCTTTACGCGCTGATTTACTCATTTGCATTACTTTTTCATTTGTGGCCGCAGCCGTAATGTCTGTTCGACACGCACACCTTTTAACTGCTGCGCCTTGTGATGGGCAGTAAGAGTGTTCGGGTCCTTTGTAGCAATCCATTGTCCTTTCTGGCATCGACTGATTAGTTGGTCTGTACCGGTTAGCTTAATTTGTTGGTTGACATTTCCGTAACGTCAGCAAAAATATAAATGTAAATATAAAACACGCAAGTGTCATATTTTATATCCTTGGAACTCCTTATTTGTTAAATACATATACTTACATATATTATTCTTCATTTCACTATATTTAACTTTTATTTTATTATTAGTAAGGTTTTTTGGGGTGTGCACATTATTTGTGTTGATATTTACATTTGTTCTTGAACTGTACAACTTTGTTTTGTTTGTAAATATGTACAGTATATGTATGGCACAGCTGATTATGGTGGTTCTTACAGTACTATCGAAATCAAGACACGATGTTACCATCTAACCAAGTTTCCATACAAGAACTTGGTTTTGATAGTTCAGTTTGTATGAAAGTTATGTGCTCTAATTGTTCGATCTTGTAAATTTTGTGGGGGATTCATCACTGCCTTGGACAATAATGGACGCAAAATTTCGTGAAGATATCTTGTCAAATAAAAAAGTATTCCATATAAGAACTTTATTTTGGCCGATCAGTTTGCATGACAGCTATATGTTATGGTGGTCCAATCTGAACCATTTCTTCGGAGATTGCGTTGTAGTCTTAGATAATAACCTATGTCAAATTTCGTGGCGATATCTGCTCAAATGTAAAAGTTTTCTATACAAACACTTGATTGTGATCGTTCAGTTTGCAAAGCAGCTAAATGTATAAGGAAAATAACAATCAAATTTTGACAAATTTCGATAATTTTAAATTTGGTATCAACTTCGTAAGTGTGTCGCACAAATTCCATAAAGAATAAAAATTTTAAATTAAATATTAATTAGCTCATGGACTGTGGTCCGACGGATTGTGCTAGTGCCACTGGAGAACATTCAACCTTATTGTAAACTTCAAGTGAACGCCATTCTCCGAACTGAAAAATTCACAAATTTGTGATTTTTTCACAAAGGAAAACTTCGCATATTCGAAATTTTCCCTAATCGTAAATGAAATTTGTTCACAAAATTATTGGTTGGGAAAAACTGTCAATAAAATGTAGTATGTTGGCCCAGAGTAAGGCCGAAAATCCTGATGTGGGGTTCTAAAAAATAAAACAACGAGAAAATGCATTTTTATCGAATACTCCTCCATGATTCTTCCAATAGCAAGCAGCCGCCATCAAAATAGATTTCAGAACGAAAAAAGGTAACCATCGATTTTCAAGTTCGTACCTAATGTGGGACCTTTCAAGAGTTTCTTTAAATCCATTATTTCAAATAATTCGCATAATTGGCTTAATAAGCCTACAAAATTTTTTAAAGCCAATCAAAACAAAGCCTTGTGTGACAGCTTGCGGAAGTTGACAGCAGCATAATCGAAATTCGAACATTTCACACGAATTCATGAAACAAATTTTTCGTTCGCGTGAAAATAAAAATACGTGGCAAGGATTTATTCACATGAAGTTTACAATAAAGCTGATTAATCACTGTGCGTTTAAAGGCCAACCTAATGTGTATACATATATGTAACTAGAAATGTATCTACTATGTTTACTCTGAAATTGCTTTTAAAATCAATAGCATATTACACTTCTAATTGATGGATATTCTTCGTATCCTGTGTTTAGTTCGACATTGAAAGCTTAAAGGGAAACAGTGTTACACCTTCCGGTTATGACTAATTTGTATTCGTTTTTTAACTTAAAATTCGGACTCTGTTTGTCTTCTTGTCCAGGCAACAATTTAATTGAAGATGTTAAAGTCGACGAAGCAAATAATATTGCCGGATGTGAGGCTGAGCATGCCACAAAGTATTCCGTAAGCAAATCAAGTGAGAATAAATAAATTTGAGAAGAAATCTCAATATTATTGTTATTTTTTTAAGCGATAAACTATTTTGTAAACTGTTTGTGATAAGTCAGTCTAAAACAGTTCTTATCCAATGCAGAGTTTACAAGTATGTCATTTAGTTTTTCGTTTTTAGCATTTTCAGATTTTTATAAACATTTCTTTAGTTCGTGTTGAATAAGCCAGCATTGCTGGAATACTTGTCCTAATTAAAATAAAACATTTTTTTTTTTTTAATTTTACAAGTGCTGTACTTACAGCCAGTGCATTCTTCTCAGTATTCTTGACGTTTGTTGTGTTAACTTTCTAACGACGCTTCTGGCCTCCAGGCGCTAACTTATGACCTACACAACTTTGAAAGTATTTATATATAAATACATTCGTACTTAAATAAATACAAATATGTATATAAACGCAATGAATTCTTTAACTGTAGTTTCTATGTATGACTATACATAAATATGTATTATTTGAAACAATTGTTCAAAGTAAAAACTTCATATTTTCCTTTGTTTTAGTTTTCTCATTTGAGTCCGGTTCAGTTGCATTAGAATTTATAAGTCTTAAGCTCTTAACTCTATTTTTGAAATAATTAATTATAACCTTTTAACTCACCTATTTTCCCGAGCGGGATTAGTTATAAATTTAACCACTTAAAAAATTTAAATACCAGATATTTTTTAATAATCACAAATGACGACTGACAAATAATAAAGTTTGCCATAAAAGAACTGTTGCCATTCAAAAACGATTGAAAAAAAGATCTTACCTGTTTCCCAGGATAATTTTAGAAAATAAAAACTATCGAAAAAGCAAAAATATAATAAATTTTTGGAAAGTGTCCCCCTGGTATAGCCCCTTAAATTACGGTGCCCATTGGCAGTTACTATTACACCGATGTCTTCATAAAAGTATGAACCGACAATACACCTTGAGGAAATTCCGCACCACGGCGCACAGTGACTTGTTCCAGGTGCAGTTCCGTCTCGTGGATTATTTCTGAATTTTACTCCATATTCGGCAATTGAGGTTGTTTGCATTTTCTTTTAGATCAAAATGGGCCTCATCAGACTTAAACAGGCAATTTATGAAGTTTTTGTCTTCATAGACCAATTCAATAATTTGTTGGCAAAATTCCAGGAGAATAGGCCAATATAGAGGGTTTAACCAGACGGATCTCAATGGTACGGTCTTCTTGCGATACTTCCAGATTCGGCAAACATGTTTACCAAACTAATAATGGTACATCTACTTGGGGGAGTGGAGCCAAAATCCCGTCTGAATGCCCTTTGGACGGAAATGATCAACTGCAAAGCATGGCACCGTTACACTATCCAAAGTTCTTTTCGGTATCCCAAGTATTCATTTTTTAAAACTTTAAATAACAACTTGCCAAATAAAAGAAGAGGAAGTTGATTACTCACACAGTAAACAAGTTATTGCGGTTGGTTTCAGAGAGTATAGACGAAAAATGGAGATGAACTAATTAATTTAAAACTTCGGTCTAATTAATACAAAACCAAAAAGCAGAATCGGATAATTTTTATGATTTCGCAAATTGCAAAGAAACGCCAATACAGGAGCAGAGTTAATTGTTTTCACTACTATTGGCATATTAGAAGTATAGGGTGGGCCATATAAAATTGTAAATTTCGAAGATAGGGCGTAAAAGATTGAGTGTATCGTTTGCTGTATCGCACGTAGCGCCGTGCTGCTGGAACCAAATGTTGTCCAAGTCTTCCTCTTCAATTTGCTTAAAGAAAAATTCGGTTAACATTGCGCGATATCGCTCACCATGGATGGTTACGGTTCCTTCTTCATTTTCGAAGAAAAATGGGCCGATAATTCCACTAGACCAAAATCCGCACCATACAGTGATTCGTGCTGGGTGCATTGGCTTCTCGACGATTACTCGTACGTGCGGGTTTTCTGTGCCCCAAACGCGACAATTCTGCTTGTTAACGTAACCATCGAGGTGGAAATGAGCCTCGTCCGAAAAGATGATTTTTCGGTAAAATTGACCATCCTCGGTCAAACGATCTTCTGCCCAATCTGTCAATATTTCCCAGTTTTCTTCTGGTGAATAGCGACCCATTTCGTAAATTTTAGACTTTTTACTGAATATCTGTCACTTTCCGAATGGTATTTGACGTTTCCAAGGTCGAAATATAGTTAATTCAAATTTAAAACGTTGGAGTGCCCACCCGTTACATGCCAGGGAATTTTCTCTCTCTTTTCTTGTAGACATTTTACATGCCAATATATGACATTGAGATTTTACAAGTGCCTTGGGTGTCTTGAATAAATGATTCCTATGGGGTTATTGGATTTTATTTGTTTTATTCAATTTTTCGCTTATTTTTTTAAGAATGATAAAGGGTTTGGGGGCATCGCGATGCATTGTTGGTATTGTTACCAAAAAGTAAATTCCTTCAAAGTTTTATATATGTATGTACATATGTATTTATGTATGTATGTGCATGAAAAATTCAGAATAAATTTATAAATTATTCCTGAATGCTTGGCTGATTTTAAACTTTACTCTTCGCCCACTTAATCCTTTTGGGTTGCTCTGCCGGCTTGTAGCTGAGCTGTATGTTAATAACACATTTTTGCCTTCCATTTGCTGATGCTGAGGAAAGTTTACATGGTGGCAGCTTGAATGTATCGCCTGGAATTCCCTTAACACAAAACTTTCGCCTTCACGCAAAGTCTCACAATAACACAAACGATTACTCTACACGCTTTCAAACAAAGAAAGGTTTGCTATTAGCAGTGGGATGTAGCACTTGGAAACTTTTTAACATTTCTTCTTTAGGGAAACTTCCCTTAGACGTGCTAATGCCGAGGAATTGTAGCTTAAAAATATCACTTTGCCTTTAAGTGGCCACAACTGCAGTTTGTACGGAAATTTCAGAAAATAATAAATCAAACAGAATGAAAGCCAACAAAATGAAAGTGTCTGCCAACAAAAATATTGTGTTGCGCGCTATTTTGACAGTTCCATTGTAACGGCACAAACAATGTAAGCACATAAATTATTTGAGTGCAGTGAGAAAGCTGCCAATTTATTAAATTATTGCAAATGTGCTTGCATGCTATGCAAAATAAGTTTGTGTGTTTGTACATATGTATGTATGTATGTTTGAATATTTGCAAGCAAGGAGATGCCGACAAGTGTCAGTTGTATGAAAATTAGCGCACCAGCTTTATCATGTCTATGTGCGAATGTGTTTGAAAGGTGTCAACTTAAATTAGTCTGCGCTTTTTGTTGCATAATGTGCACAATAAGTTTTATTTATTAAATATTTATGTATTTACATACATACATATATGCATAACAGTTATAAATATTCGTTAAGGGGTATGGGAATTTATTTCGCAATAAAAATAAAGCTGCGAAGTAAGCCATTCATTCTGACCCATTGACCATGTGATTAGGGTTTATTCGATTAACCTTATCAAGGTTATCAGCCATATACTTTCTGTTGTTTAACATGGCAATTTTGTACGGGGGAAATTTAAAAGTGCTCTGTAGGGTGAGCATTTCAATAGCAGTTTCCGTATGTATTTCAAAAATCAATGCTTTCAACAAAATGCATATTTTTATATTCGCTATATTTTGATCACACCGTAAATATATCTATAGGAAATCTGTTTATATATACACAGTACGAAAAATGTATATATTACATATTCAATATCACTGATTTTGCTAAATAACTAATTTTTCATAACTTTAGTAAATTCGTACTTCATGAACTGGACTAAAGCCGGTTTGAAATTTGAAAAAAGTGGAAAATATTCATTGTAAGTTTAAACTCATTGGACACAAAAGTTTGTTTTACATCCTTTGAGAACATTCACCATAGTAATGTATATATTTGTATACCATCAAAATCTAATATTTGGATGATTTAAAATTAGAGGTTTTTCTATTTAAGTCGAAATAATCTGAAAACTTCGCTATATAACTAAATATAATTCTATTGTTATTTTCAAAAATTATTTACCCCAGTCTGGTTGGAGGAATATTCTATATAGTGACGCTCCAAAGTAGGCCGATAGGGACAGCAATCGACACCATATTTCTTCCCCTCCCTTTTGGTCTTTCTTTTCAGTAAGGTTTGTCATTTAATCATGGAAAGATATACGATCCAACAACAAGTCGAAATTATTAAAATTTACTTTAAGAGCGCTATGTCCAATTTATGGTCGTCATAATCGTCCTGTCAGATCAACAATTGGAGTCTAGTTGAAAATTTTTTATCCACAGCCACAACACAAAATGTTCCCTTGCTAGTGAGCCCGAAGAAATATATATCAGTTTGGTGCGGTTTATGCGCCGGCGGCGACATTGGGCTGCACTTCTTTCGTGATGATCAGGATCGTCACGTTACTGTGAATGGGAATCGCTACTACTCAATGGTAACCGAATACTTTTGGACCAAATTGGTGATGTGTGTAATTCCAACAGGATGACGCCACAAGCCATACAGCCAATGTCACAATCGATTTATTGAAAACCAAGTTTGGTGAACCTGTTATCTCACGAAATGGCCCAGTTAATTGGCCGCCTTGGTCGTACGATTTGACGCCGTTAGACTATTTCCTGTGGGGCTACATTAAGTCTAAGGTCTATGCCAACTAGCCAGCGACGATTGATGAACTTCGTACAATTATCGAACGTGAAATTGCCGTAGTGTCGGCTTGAAAACCATCGAAAATTGGGCTCAGCTTTGTTTATATTTGGCTATTTCCTTTGCCTAAATTGCTTAGCTGTAATTATTGTTAATATCCTGAAATCCTTATTGAGGGAAATATAAATATGTTCTCAAACATTCCTTTACCTAATTATTTTATGTTTTAACGAATTTTATATTGGTGTGTTGTACATTTCATAAACTTCGAAGCAGTTTTTTTTCCAAAAAGTTACCAGCATTCCATAAGTTGACGATGACAGTTGTTTCTGTCACATGGGTTGAAATGCGATCTCCAAAAAGGCGATTATATTGCATTGTGCTTGTTGAAGTAAATTACTTGTTCCACTGTACTGTTATGTTTGTTCTTAATTACCTAACTTTGAAAACTGCCGGAAAAGTTTGACGTCATGCCCAAAATTGCTTTTTATTCTTGTCTGTTTTCCCTTTCATTGTTTTACACTCGTGAGGGCCAATGTTCATCTTTGTGTCAAAACAATTTCTAACTTTTGGCGTATGAAAATATGTAGAGTTTGTAAACAATTCTCTTAAGTTTAAACGGAAAAAAATTATGGGTAACGCATTATATTTCAAATTCATCTTTTTTATTATAAAGGGTGATCCATTTCGAGATTGTATTTTTTTTTTAAGAAAAAATACAAATGCTTCGAATTTAATGTGGAGTATTTTTTTTATCATTCGAAAGAACATTCTTTGGCATTTATTTTTTGAAAATTATCTCTTTCAAATGTTGGCCGCGACTATACTTCAGTTGGTCCATCCGTTGAGTACAATTTTCGGTGACCCATTCGAACATTTCGACTGGTAACTGGCGTATGACACGGATGCTGTTTTACTCCAAGGCCTGAATCGAAGCGGGATCCTCCGTATAAACTTTACATATTTTCACAGGAAAAAGTCGTAACAGTGAGATATCACACAATCTTAGTGGCCAATCGACGAGCCCAAAACGTGAAATTATCTGCTCACCGGAAGTGTTCTCTCAATAAATCCATTGATCGATGCGATATGGAGAAAGTATTGTTTAAACTAAATGTCGCCCATGACGAGCTTCAATTTCAGGCACCAAATATTCGGTTATCATTACGCGATAACGGTCGCCATTGACGATTATAATTTTTGAAGAAATATTGACCGATGATTCCACCGGCCCATAAATCACATCAAACCCATTGTTTTTCTGAATGAAATGACAGCTCTTGATCTCTTCAGGTTGCTCTTCGTTCCAAATGCCTAAATTTTGCTTGTTTACATAGCCATTGAGCCAGAAATGGACTTCAATGCAGAACAAAATTTGGCTCGAAAATATCTGATCTTCTTGGAACTTTTCAAGAGCCCATGAGCGAAGCGATATTGCTTGGGAAGGTCGAGCGGCTTCATTGTTTGTATTTGAGATAAACTCACTATGGGATATGGTGAAAAATTTTTTTATTTGACGATATATTTTACATGAAATTTTGCTTGAATTATTTTCCAACGTAACTGTGCAATCACCGTAGAAATTGTTCTGATCGCAGCACTACACGTTGGGCAAAAAATAATAAGAATTTTTAATTAATATTTCGCGCGAAAACCAATTTTTTAGGACTGCAACCACGTCCACTTCCCATATAACACGATTTGAAGTTCCTCTGACTCTTTCCTTTTCAATGTTTTAATGTGATTGAAACGCAAGTCTATCAAACCAAAACTTTGAGTTGGCAATACCTAATTTAAGGCTGGGTGTATATATTTAAAGTCAGATGTATGAAAAATTTATAGATTCGTTATGAAAAAAGGGTTTTACAAATCGAAAAGGTGATCAATTATTTAAGGGTTACTTTAGAAACAGGCTAATAACGTACAGAAAGCTAATAACAGTTTAGTGTTTGGTAAACAATACATGGGTAAGTTCATGCACATATGTATATGGACCACCTTTGATGGCTGTTTGCCTTAGCCAACTCATTTAAGCAGGAAAATTATTAAAGCAAAGCCATTTATTTCTCACAGTGTAAACTTATGTTGCATACACACATATGTAACTGTATGTGCTTGTTTGCAATTTCGCACTTGAAAAGTTGTTCTGTTTGCTTTTTACTGCTGCTGTAGGTGAGAGATTTTATTGTCGATGTATCACCTTATTGAGATGCACGTACTATGTACATACATATACTACATACATATGTACATACACGTGTGCATGCAAAGCTTTGTGTTTGACTTGGACTTGTTTAGAGCTTCTTTTTGCACTTTTACTTTCCTAAGCAAATGAACGCAACAGTGGTGTGTAGTTGCATAGTGTAGTACCTACTCGTATTGCTTAACTAACTATTTTACGTCCATTGCCTAGCGTGGCACACATTTGGTGGTGGTGTGTGTGTGGCTTTGTGTCTTTACATGGATTTAAATGGCTGTTGATTTGTTTATTATTTCTATTATTGCTATTTCTATTGTTTCTTGTTTATTTGTTTTTGTAGCCACCGCTCGTTAGTGGTGTGTACCCATATACTACAAGCACATCTGTACATATATGTATGTACATGTATGTTTGTATGTATGTATGTATGTATAATGTTTGCCTTGATGTGTGCTAATGTTTTAAAAGGTACTTAAGTTTGTTTGAATGTACAATGGAACCAACATAGATACATACATACATGCACACACACACAAGTATTTGGTTACTTGCACATGTCTTATATGGATTTGGAATGCCCTGAGCATGAGCTGTATACACATATCCAAATATGTGCATATGTAACTACATACATATATTATACATATACATACATATATAATGTACAAATCTTTATATAAGCGTGTGTAGTTCGTGTTTATGTTTTGCTACACCGCTGCTGCCGTCATTGCTGCCACTACACACCTTTTCATCGTCACGCTTTTCCGCAACACGTTCGCCTGAATGTATGGGGGGCTGTGCGTTTGTGTGTATGTGTGAGTTTGCGCCAACAGTTTAGCTCAGACTTTAGTATACGCTACAGTTACTAGTTGCAATCTTCGCATTGAATGGGATGGCACGGGCGCGAAACACGGCCAATCGATAGGAAAAGTCTTAGGCGCGTGCTTATTATCGGCTTCAGGTACCGGTGATGATGCCATAATCGGTCGGAAGTAGTGAGTGTAGGTGGGATAAAAACGAAACGGTAAAAAATTGCAAAATCGCAATGTGTGTTAGTAGTGGTGCAACATAAATTATTTTATGCTTATGCTGAGTTAACAGCAATTGATTTTCGTTTTAAATTAAATTTTTGCGCTAAATTCTTTACCCACGTATTTCCTTAAAAATAGTGTTTATAAAAAATGAAAAATTGGAATTAATACATATGCAACCACCAATGCATGTGGAAACATGTTTATCAATGTGTAGCCATTTTAAGTCAGCGTTTCGTCAGTGCATCAAATTCATAAATTTATTCAACGTAATTGCAACTCTTCTTAACCGACGGTAAAGTCCCTCTTATGTGCGTGTTTAGAAAGTGTGAATCCAAAAAAATGTATTTCCATCAAAATTATCATTAAAAGCTCTTTATCGAGTGTTATTACTGCATAAGCGCTGTTGCAATAATTAAAGTACATTTACGGTCGCCAATTTTCCGAAAAACTCGGAAACAAAATATAACAAACACGGAACCTTATGTCGACTGAAATTACGACAACGATTCTCATTAACCAAATAAGGTTTTCCAAAATACATACATTAAGTGGTTCACCGAAATTTATTAAGTAGTTACATAGGACTCCAAAAAGATATACTTTTGTATTCGCTTATTCTCTAGTATTCATGCAACTAGTGTTTGTTGTTGCTTTCATCTGTTAGCTTATTGACAAGAGAGCAGAACTCAAACATAGTAAATATCGTGCAGCAAAGTGGCGAATCGAAAACGGCAATAATTATACTTAATAAGTTGCATAAATATTGGTTTACATGCTGTACTCATAACTATATAAAAGTTGCAAAATTCGAATGTAATTTAAATTTCAAAATTCTATTGTTAATTTTAAAGTCATGAAATTTGCTCTACTTTGCAAAATTCTCTGAAACAGTCAAACTATCATTTTGTTAACAAAGTAAAAAAAAATATATAAACTAAATAAAATTCGATTTTTTAATTGAAAAAGGTATACTTTAAACAACACTTTTAAAAAACATAATCACATAATGTTTTGACAGAATTACTACTTTACACACATACCTTTTTACCATCGTTCTAAGGAAATTTTTATTTCTTGAAACTTACACTAGTGAGGTTCAAGGAAAATAATACATTCGTTCTCCGTAGACTTTTAGCCTGATTCATATTACAACAACCTTGCCTACGCATTTGGTAATAACCGCTGCTTATGGTTAAATTCGTTTACTCGTTGCTTTCTAGTTGATAACACTCTATATAAAACCATTCGTAAAGAAAGCTTGTTTAAATGTTTTTCAGTGAAACGCATACAGCGATAATTCCAATAAGTTAAAACAATAATAAATAATTTAAGGCATAAATGCGCGACAGCCACAAACTGTCAAAAACACGAAACTATCAATCATAACATTTAAAGAGCGCACTCAACATAGCGCAAAAAAAATGTATTGTACTTAACAGCGAGTAGCCTTTAATTTCCTCACTCATAACATATGTATGTAATACTCATAACATTTTATTATAACTCGCCACTTTATTCTAATGTGTTTAAGTTTTACAACTGTAGCTAACTTCAAATAGCTATTCTAACTGTTAACTGTTCTTCATTTTATTATCCAGTCAGAGCTATAACTAATCGCTTGCTTGCTCGTGCGGAATTCGTTAATTTAGTTTGCCGTGTTCGTGCTGCTTTCAAACAATTGAAGCCATTAAAATCCAAAAAAACGTCTTTATTATTGTTTCGACTACATACATGTCTATTTATGAATATAGATATGTAGAAATAATACATATGTATGTATGTACTTGCACTTGCATATGTATACACGCATAAGTCATTTGGGGCAATGCATTGCTTGCTGACGTGTTGCTACAATCTTATGCATGCACATACATACGTGTGCAAGCGTGTGTTTGCAAACAAGCGGCAATTTGCGAATGTGACATTAAATCGTCGACGAGATCATAATTTTTTTTCTCACTTTATTTAATTCTACATCTGTATATGTTTTCGTAGTCGTTCCGTGACTAGTGTGCCTCGACTGTGTAAGAGAATGCTGTGCACCTCCTTAGAAATACATATTTTGCCGTGGGTAAAAATTTGAAGCGTTTATTTTTGAATGACGGCAACGTCCGTGGTAGCGACTGCGCGAGTTTTTGAGTTTTTTAACGTGTGCCGGGTGAAAATATTGGCTATTTGCCGCTAAGAATATTGGAAGCATTTTGCCGTTTATCTTCAACGCAACCGAGTGTAGATATTTGTGGCGCGCTTCTCCGCCATTCTATACATACAGTTTATGTACAAATGTGTATGTATGTTCCGAAATACATTCACACACTCGCGTACATACAGTGATGCGAATTTTCAAGCAACAAATGAATATTTATTTTTAATAATGTTCTGACATTGGATTTGTCATTGGCGACGGAAAGTTTCGTGTAAGCAAAGTTGATTATGCTAATCGAAAATTATGTGTTAAATTTAAGGCAAAAAGCTAACTCAATGCAACCGAACTGAATGCATGCTCTAGTGCTTGTGAAAATCAATTGAGTCTTCCAGTGAATAGCATAAAATAAAATAAATGCGCCAGTAGCTCTGCATTGTAGGCGTGTGTGAATATTTTGAAAGTGAAGCATAAAACTCGCAGGAAGCAGCTGCAGAAAGTGAAAAAAAAACCTAATTCGTTAACAAGTGAACCGAGTGGTGGTGCAACAACAGTGTGACAACAACGTAAATGCATATAACAGTGCAGTAATAAAAGCAATTCACCGCATAGTAGATTTAGTTGTTTGTTTCCCACACGTCAAAGTCCAGGAACACAACTCATACATACATATATAATACATACATTGGCGTGGCTTTTAGTTCCAACGTACTCCGCAACTATTAAAAAGGGCGTGGGATACCCCTACACAATCGGCACCGTCTGCTGTCTGCTGTCTATTGCATACGCACACAGTACTACATACTTGTAATTGCATAAACGCGCAGCGATAATCAGCAATATTGCAATAAAACCACCTCAGCGGCCCGCGGTACGCAGTAAATATGTCAGAGGTTTGCAGAATTCCATTCACTATTTCAATCATTATGTTAGTCACTAATTTAACTAGTTACTTACTCGCTCTTATTTAATAATGTCTGCATGTACTGGCTAAAGTGCATATTATATGTAAACATATGTATTCTCCGTACAGTCGCTGGCCATTGAAATGTGTGCGCCAGCAATTTATCATAACGTTTACTTTAAGGTGAAAATTCTTCGATTTTTGGAAAAATTCAAAAGCATAACATCGTTAGAGTGCTGTGATATCCATAAATTATTATTAAGTTAGAAAAGTTTCATACAACAGAATCAAGCTATCTTAAGCTGCATGTTTCAATTTTATTTCCAAAGTACATCCAAAAAAAGCTCGACTTCGGGGTTTTTATTCAGAAATACAAAAGGCTTAATTGGGGGAAGGAAGCCGCAGCTCCAAAATAGCAGAAAATTTTAAGTAAGCTAATTTGCCCACATAAAAAAATAATAAATAAGTTAAAATGATATTCCTCCTCCTTCGTCCATAATTCAATGGCCACATATTGTAGGTACTTACTATGTATGTGCATATGTTACATACCTATATATGCACATTTCTGCATATACATATACATATGTACTATATATGCTTCCATAACTATGTCGCCGTGTTCCACTGATGTTGGTATGTGTATGCCCATCTGTGAGCAGTAGCAGAGAAATACATCCTAATTAAGCTAAAATTTTCTTGTTGTTGGAGTTCAGGCTTACTTTCAGACTTTAAAATATATGTGTATACATATGTATATGTGTATATACATTCATTGTGACAAAAAAGTACCCGAAAATTGTATATAAAACACAAAATGTTTAATTATTCATCAAAATTTTTTTTGTCGCCTTCAAAATAATCCCCACCAGATTTAATAAACTTACGCCAACGATTTTTAGAGTCCTCGAAACACTTTTCATAAGCATTTTTTGAGATGGCCTTCAGCTCTTTCAGGGAATTTTGTTTTATTTTTTCGACCAATTGAAAGCGGGTTCCACGGATCGGAAATTTCAGTGTGGAGAGCAAGAAAAAACCACGTAGCCAAATCTGGTGAATACGGTGGTTGATCGACGGTATTCATTCCGTTTTTGAATCAAAGAGAACTGTTTACGGTACTCTTTCTGAAAAAAAAAATCAGGCACGAGTCGAGCAAGAACGCGTTTCTTACCCAAAAGAGAGATGTCGAGCTCTCGCGTCATCTCCTTAGCACTTGCTTGACGATTTTCAATCACCATATCTTTCACATTTTTAATATTTTCATCAGTTAAAGACGTCGAAGGCTTTGTACCACTCGTAGGCTTGTGTTTTTGTAACTAAAACATTCCTTCTCCAGAGCAAAATCACTCTGCTCTTTCAATACGTGCTCTCTAGTTCCATTAATAAAATTTTAGGTTGCATAGCGACAAAGTTTTCACATATAAAGAAAGACGCTGAGTTTCGCGAAAACCGTCATTGGGCTTCAATAAAGGTATGATTTTAATTTTTTGTTTGACCAATTTAAATCATGAATTTTCATGGATTAATTTTTATCGCTTCGTAATTAACCATGGCAGTTTGATCTCAATTTAATTAATGAATTGAGTAACTTTTGTCAATTCAAACTAATAATACAGTGTCTGTATGTAGTTGTTGGTGGAATGTTTATAATTTTTCAAGAAATGAAAAAAATTAAAAAATTGCTTTGGGAGCTCTGAATGTATGACATTCGGCTAAAATGGGTTATATAGTATGTGGGACCATACACATACATCTGTAGCTTAATAGAAAATGTTTGCTCATAGCAAACTTGCTAACTTAATTTAACATGTGTAAATTATTTAAATATTTCGGCATGTACATATGTCCATGTAAATATTATTTCTAATTCATGCATCAATAACCTCTACGAATACACCAGATTTGTAGACTTTCTGCAATTGACATTGGGGCGTTAATTACTTGAGCCGCTTATTATGCAAACATCATAGTGACTACTAAAAAAAAACTTATTATACCCTCAACAGCAGTTTATTAAGTTTGCCACGAAGTTTTTAACATCTAGAAAGAAATGCCGGTGGACCTATAAAAATATATATGCAACGGGGTTTTGAGGTTTTTTTTGTTTAGCGACGCTACAAGAGTCGACCGATAGGAACAGCAAACGACGCCATATTTATACGATCCAACAACGAGTCGAAATTATAAAAATTTACTACCGAAACTCGGTGCCAGTGGCCTCAACTTTAAGAGCGCTATGTCCAATTTATGGTCGTCGTAATCGTCCTATGAGATCAACAATTAAGCGTCTAGTGGAAAAATGTTCGAGAATTAGGCAAATCGTCTTCAGCGATGAGGCTTATTTCTAGCTGAATAACTTCGTCAATAAACGAAATATGCAGCAATCCACACGTACTCCATGAGTAACCATTGCTTCCGGAAAAAAATTACGTTTGGTGGGGTTTCATAATAATAGCGACTATTCGAGTGATCATATTTTCCTCTGTGACAACCTTAATTTAATTTGGTTTGTCGGTTCGTGAATTGAAAATTCTTCTATCGTCTATATCGATTTACTTTACAAGTAGCAACGATTAAAAGATTTAAATGTTTTTCCCAATTATTTAAATTGAGAATCGTACAAATTGTGCGAAATGACCATATATTTTTCACTATCGTAACCATTCTCACAAACGTGATGTGTTTCATGAGTGGAAGGAAAACACTATCATAGCCTTACATACAATTTCTTTACAAAATTTAAACTGTAACCCCGCATATAACGAGTGTTTTCCTTCATCGTCAAAATGATAAAATATACTGCAGAATTAGAATTCATATAAACCAAAACAACCGATATATGTACATATTGTGGTGTTTATTGGCTTCAAAAGTGATATAAAAGTAATGTGGACACTGGTACCCTTTTGTTAAACTGATTACTAAGGGAACATATATCAATTATGTCTACAGTCAAAATTTCGTAAATTTATGGAGCTTGTGGTTTCATTTCTTACCTTCGAAGTCATAAAATAGCATTGTTTTTCGGTCGATTTGTGGTTGCGTTTAAAGAATAATAGATGATAAGTATTATCGTAAAAGAATACCAAACCATACAATATACATTGTGACAATCAAGTACCCGGAAATTGTAAATAAAACGCAAAATGTTTAATTGTTCAACAATATTTATTTTTTCGCTTCCAAAGTAATCCGCACCAGATGTAATACACTTATGGTAACGATTTTTCCTGTCCGCGAAACACTTTTCAAAAGCACTTTTTGGGTTGGCCTTCGGCAGTCGTTCGCTTTAATTTTTTGAGTTCTCGGTAACGTTCTCCATCCATAGCTTCATTCCGTTTTAGAAATTCATAATACAGCACGCCTTTCTAATCCCACCAAATACAGAGCATGGATATTCCGCTTTATACACCGTTGATTTAGCTGGTTTGTCAGGTTTCACATATAATTTTGTGCATTTAGAGATGTTGTAATGGTTACAATTTTCATCACCAGTCACAATTCGTTGCAAAACGTCTTCTTTTTGTGGCGTGCAAACAACATTTCTGACATGCAAAATCAGCAGTCTATCAACGTCTCCTGGCTTCAATTCATATGGCAACGAATTACCTTGCTTTTGAATATATTTGGCTGATTTTAAACCTTCTTAAATTGCTGCTTGAGATACCTTTAAAAATTCCGCGATCTCTTCTTGTGTTTAGAATAAATTTTCCTGGAGAAAATCCAATATTAAGGGTCTATACCAATGTAACCCATGAAATATTAACCGATTTTTGTGAAATTTTTAAAATAAAGTACTCGATCGAATTTCTTTGGACAAAATGAGGTATATTCTCCGCTATATTTTGCGATTTTTTTCACCATAGTACTGAAAAATAACGAAGTTATGGTGTCTTCGGAGGTGCCAAAAAAAAAAGTTCCCCAACTGCTGACATGATTCTAGCCGAATAAGTAGCTGAAACAAAAAAATTCAAAAAATAGTAAATATATTCAAGAATACTCAGTTTCAATTTGAAGTGTATCGGTCAATTTACGAATTCTAATTTTGTTGTTGTTTAGCTACCATTTTTATGCGCAAATGTTTTGATCCAATTCATCGAAGGAACGTTCAGAAATAACATTTATTTTATATATAATAAGCACATATTTGTCTATATTGTAGCATCCGAACACAAATTAATTCCAAACTAAATTGCATTTATTTATGAAAACCAATTATTTTCTCTCATTCCTAAATGATTACTGGGAACACAATCGTAAATTTATGGCACTTGAAGCGCATAAAACAACAACAAGCGTTTATGGAATGCACTAATAGCGGCATAAATGCATTTTATTGTTAATATTTGTGTGCTCTGTTGAAATTCAGTCAGGTGTGTCTCACATCCACGTTTCTGTTGATTTCCACTTTACGCTGCTCATGAATTAAAAGGCCTTTATTACATCTTTATTGTGGCGTGGGTGTAAAGTTTGGCGTATTATACTCGATTCTTCTACCGCACCATATCTTTCTTGTTTCACATAAAAAGCATAAGTTTATATAAATAAGAATAAGCTTTAGTGGCGTACGCGGAGAACACGCCATGTGTGGAATTATTTTATGTTTTATTTTTTGCTTTCTTCACAGCATTTCCTTCTGCTGCGAGTAAACCACATACGTGTACATTTTATTTGCTTAGCACTTGCCAAATTTTAAAGGCTCATAAAACAGCGCACGCTTAAGGGCGAAGAGATTTACTCGCGGGCGTCTTTACGGCAGCAAATGATTATGTTTTACTCGTGTTTAAAATGCTGCGAGCTCAAAATTAGAATTGTTTTTAGTTACCTAAATGTTTCATTTGGGCAATATTTGTTTCCACCCACATACATACATATACAACTGTGTTCGAAATAATAGCAGTGGCATGACCAGAAATTTAAGTGAAGCAAAGTGTAATTGGTTTATTATTATTGTATTTAATTCGCTCATATTGAAATACATATGAAATATGATTTCTTTAAAGAATAACATAAAGTGCTTTTTTAAATAAGTAAAAAAAAATTAAATAAATATTAAAGCTTAAATAATTAGTACTTAGTCGAACGAACATTTTTGGATAATACAGCTGCGCATCTCCTAGGCATGAAGTCCACCAAACGCTTGCATTTCTCGAGAGGAATGGCCTTTCACGTCTTCTTCACGACACTCCATAATTGCTTCGTATTTGACGGATTATCTTTCCCCGCAGCTTCTATCACCTCTGCCCAAGGATTCTCAACTGGATTAAGGTCCGATGATTGAGCTGGCCAACCAATAACCGCAACTCCAGTTAGAACAAACCAATTTTTTGCCAGCCTGCTGGTATGCTTGGGGTCGTTGATAGACCCATTTCAACGGCATTTTCCATTGAGCGTGTGCCAGCATAGTCGACTCCATTATTTCAACATACAATTCATCCATGTTTTCTTTAATCCAAAATAACGGACTTGTACCATAGTAAAAGAAGCACTACCATACATTGATTTTGGTATCTCCATTTTTTACCCTCCGTCAAACCTATTTAGGATCAAATGAAGCGTTTACTGGCCTCCGTACATTCTATCGGCGTGTTCGGGAACTAAATAAAACAATTTTTGTTTCGCCGGACCACAATATTTCGTTCTTCAGCAGATTTAACTCTGGCCTGCACATGCTGGAGTATAAGTAATGTCACCTTTCTTGGGCTGCTGCCATCAAGTTTAGCTCTTATTAACTTTTTTTATTATGGAAGCAGTGACTTTAAGATTTAACTCATCTTTAGTTTTTTAAGGCTTTCCTTGGGCCAAAGCCACAACTTTTCTCAACTGTGTCCGCGAAAGAGGTTCTTTTCGTCCTCTTGTTTCGTGATTTGGTTTCCATTTTTTTGCATTCGGAATCATTTTGGCAAAACATCCGAGCAAATATTCAATGATCCTGTAAGATTTTTCTTCCGTCAACATATTTTCTAATAAGATTTTCTTTAGAACAATGTTCAGCCCGACCCATTTTTGCATAGGAAATGTGTTTTAACATTTAAAGAGCGATGTATTCACTAAAGAACTGTCGTATCAATTAACATTAATTAAAATTTTCACATTTCAATCAATTCAAATTTTAAAATATCGGGTCTCATAGAATATGATGACTGTATCAAAAAGCAATTTAAGCCCATAGGCATAGAAAAAACTAAATGAGCAGAATTTTTGAAGTGAACAAATAACATTGTTTCAATTTTCACAAGCCACTGCTACTGATCAGTAAGAGGTTAATTGAAAGGTCTAGTAGTTAGTCCTAATCTTTAAAAGGCACGGGTATAAATTTGATAGCTGTCGGATCATCATCATCATCATGTGTTTAGTTTGGAGTGAAGCAACTTTTGTTATTGTAAAATACGGAACAGAAAGTGATATGCCACTGTGCAGAAGCTTCAGAGTTGGTTTTCTTGTGTTATTTTAACCACAAATGTGTGGTCGAAATCGTGGATCTCACTTAGTGAAATGTGTGAATGAAATGTGGTGTGGCGACGTCAAGTTGCGGCAATAATGTCAATTGCAGAAACGTAGAAATAAAATGGTGTGGCGCAATTGACCGCAACTCGGTTCCGAATAAGAAGTAAAATTATAAAATACCTTCTACTATATGTATGTACATATGAATGCGGAGCAGTACTTATCAATGACTTGTGTGTGTCAAAATTTTGAACCCATGTGAATTAAGTTTAGTTATTGTGAACAAAAATGTACGCGTCTAATTACTGCTTATGTAATCTGTATGTATCTACCGAGATATTTCAAGCTCAGTTTGGCAGAAGACGGATAATAGAGGAGATAATGACAAGACAGTTCTACCTCGCCTTCCTCTATACAGCTTTGAGAGCAAAGAGCGTCCGATAAAATATTTGGCCGCACCGCGTGTGAAGAGTGCCCTCCTTATTGGATAGTATCCAGTCGGAATTGTAGCACTGATTGATTTCTAAGAGCCAGTATATATAGTTACGGGGACCGTTCTCGTTTTACTATAGGTCAGAAAGGTCTTGCAATCGCATAAGTTTTTGTCAGTGCTTGTCGAGCGCAGTGGAGGTCCAACGCTTGAACGTCAGAGGTCATCTCAAAACCGACTCGCTTCCAATAGGGTGAAAATGAAGTAAGAGTGCCCTCCCTAGCAAGCTCCTCGGTTTTTCAGCTTCCAGCGATACCGAGTACCCATAAAAGTCTAATATAGAAGAAGCTTGAAGCTGTGGCTAATAAAGTCATGCATTGCTTGTTTAGTTTTGAGCTCACGGTCAGTATATCCGCTCGGCTATCATAGTGAATGTACGGCTCTCTGAAGGAACTGTACTGGCAGTCAAATCCGCTTCAAAGACCTTACGGTGGTCTGGTATCTTGAAACTAGAATATCTGAAAAGTTCCCGACAAAAGACTCCACTTCTTACCTCCCTCTTAACGATTAATCCATCCGTTAAAAATCTGTTTAAATCGGTTATCCAACGACTTCGTCCTGCCCAGAAATACGTCGTATGTGTGAAGCCAGATGACGTGATTTTGATTGTAAGAAATGCAATCGAAGTAGTGTAGATTTTTAGTGTGTTCGTATCCGGGCCCCATCATCTACACAACTTCCCTAAGTCTAATATCCCCCTTCGCCGGCAAACACCTACCAGCTATGTCCAACGTGTAGAATGTCATTAGTGTCATTGCTGGTGATGCTCTTAAGGCCTCGCAAATGCCGATGCGTGCCGCTTTTTGAACACTCTCCATCTGCTTAGCTAGTGTGGTTTTTCCGCGTGCCGTATATCAGACAACGACCCCCAGAAAATATTAGTCGCTTAACTAGTGTGAAATAGAGCCAGAATATCACTTTTGGTAAAAGGCCAATTGCTTCCCAATTACTCCTTTAAATATTATATAGCGACATATGTCTTCCTCACTCTATTCCTGTCAATGATAAGCCTCAAGAACTTCACTCTATACATCGGTTGAAGAATATTTGTTTATTAATTGATTAAAAAATATATACATAATGTAGTGTACATACTATCTATAGCATATTCTCACATCTTTCCCTCAAATGCTGCGAATTTAAATTGCAACCGAAGTCATCACAAACAATCACCCGGTTTAATAAAACCGAAGTGTGGCGTCAGTTCGCACGCTACTTGCTCGCATGTTTATGTGTTTACATATCCACTGATAGTTTTACGACTCCGCGGTCGGCGATTGACGTGATATCGGGGCATTCGTTTACATTTGGTGAAGGCAATGAAAGCTGATAAATTATTTCTGAAGCATTTAATAGCCAGTTTAACGACCACTCATCTCATCGGTTCGTGAGCCATTAATATCGACCGTGAACCTTTTAACGGTATATAAATATTCATTTATTTAGTTAATGAACTCCTAACTGCTTGTTGCTGACAACCACTTTTTATGTACGGAATTTCACCACGAAAGAGCTGCGTTTAACTAGAAAATAATTACTCTTAGAATGATAAGACTTATACTTAAGATGGTATTTACTGGGGCTTCTGTGGTAATGTCTTGATGAGGATGCTTATGTTGGTGGAGTGATGTTATGTTGTATACATGGTATGGACGTTGCGACTGACTTCTTCTTCTTCTTGGATATAAAGCGCTTGCGCGGTTATATCCGAATCTTCAACCACAATGGTTTTTACTCTCAACTATGGTTGACAATGATTAACTCTCACCATCCATTGTAGAGACTAGATTAGGTTAGGTAAGGTTAAAAGGTCGAACCATAAACGAATTCCATCTCATTCAGCGGAAAACGCCGGTTCATTCCGCTGTCTAAATATTCATTAGCTATTTATTGACAAGCGCTTGCTAAGCTCACGCGAAATCCATAGATCCAGCGCTGGATTCCAAGGCAATAGATACCCAATTCGTTCTTAATTCGTTCTAATCACGACGTGATATCGACGGTTGTCTCCTTTGAGAGTAAATCGGCCTGCTACTTCCAGCGATTCTGATGCAGTGTGGTGATAAAGTAACGTGGTGCTATCGATAGTGTGGCCAGACATTCCTTAACTAACTTTGAGCCCACAGGGAGCTCTTAGCAGTAAGCTCTATCTTCAAGTCTCGCATCGGTGTAAAAGCTCACTGGGCTTATATAGTGGCTTCGACCCATCCAAATGTCCATCGTATGTGAGAAGTGAAAATGCTATTAGGAGTAGACTTTGCGAGGCAGTGATCTAAATTTTCAGGAATGCAGTCGAAGAAGCAAAGTATCAGAATGTCACACAAGTATGATGTTATTCAAGTACCCAGTCAAGTTCCTGACAGCAACCTTCGCAGCGAACGACCTGTCAACTAAAACCCAAATAAGAAAGTTTTCCCAACAAAAAAATAATTCGGATCGGAAAAACACAAAATGAACATTCTTTGGCATTTATTTTTAAGATTATCTCTTTCAAAAGTGAGCCGCGGTCACGTCTCCGTTGAGTCCAATTTTCAATGGCTCATTCGAGCATTTGAACTGTTAAATGGTGAATGACACGCATGATGTTTTGCTCCAAGACCTGAATGGAAGCGGGATTGTCCGAATAGACTTTAGATTTACATATCCGCACAGGAAAAAGTCTAAAGGTATAATATCACACGATATTTGTGTCCAATCGACCGGCCTAAAATGTGAAATTATCTGCTCACAAAAGCGTTTTCTAAATAAATTCATTGATTGATGCGATGTGTCGGAAATGGCGCCGTCTTGTTGAAACCAAATGTTGCCGAGATCACGAGCTACAATTTCGGGCATAAAATAGTTGGTTATCATGGCGCGATAACGGTCGTCATTGACGGTTACGTTTTCACCGGCATAATTTTTGAAGAAATATTGACCGATGATTCCACCGGCCATAACCACAAAAAACCGTTGTTTTTTCTGGTTGAAATGGCAGTTCTGGAATCTTTTCACATCTTTGTCTTCGCACTCTCACTCTTCTTTGTCCCACATGCGGCAAATTAACATGACAGCTTGACACGACTCACTCGTGATCTGTCGGAAAAAGACTATTAAAAAAAGTACCTGTGCTTCGATCTCTCGTTATGCATACTTGAATTAAATACAAACAATAATGAAATAAATGGCTTCACCCGCTAGATCTGTACAGGGTGTATCTTGTCTCACAAAGTGGTTTGCAGGGCGTATACGTGCTCCAAATACTGGTTTATATGAAAATCACTCAACCTGAAATAGTCCATATTTGGTTGATCACTTATAAAGTAATATAAATGTGTACATATAGTAAACCATTGTCTTCGTAAATATAAATAAACTACATTAATGGTTTTATTCTTAATAACCGCATATAGTTTGTTTGCTTACTTACACATACATACTAGACGAGTATGTATAAGTATATTACGAGTATATTTTTCTTTTATACGAGTACCTTAATGTGATTGCTTTGCCCTCTTTGCCACCTTAATTAATTTGTTTTGGTTTACGTAAGTATATATTTCAAATAGGATGATATTTAGCTGCGCATATAACTGTACAAATAACTGTATATGTGTAACAATAATTAAAGCAGAATTGCGGAAAGGAAAAATGTTGCAATATTGTACGTGTTACAGCAAAACATAAAAAGATTATTGGCTGTAAAGTTTTACAATGTATTTGTACATAAATACATATGTACACATTGTCAAGAATAGCAATAAAAATATTCCGCCAAGTAGTTCCATACACACACCCGACGGCCCACCTGCGACACATAGACACATACATATGTACACTCATAACGATGACTTTAATTGACTGCGGACGGTAATGACTGTATTCTGTTCTACAACTATTTTTAATTAAAAGACAACAACAATTCAATTTTCTTTTGTACCAACGACTAGTAGGCAGGAAATGAAAAATTAATATATATTTTAAGAGTGAACTCGATTGCCATAGTTATGTTTATATAAATATGGTGAGCTTTGTTGCGGAAGAGATCCCACGAGGAAGGTAACCATATCGCATTAATCTGGCACGTGAACGATATATGTACCGGGTTTTTCAATAAGAGCGCTGCAAAAGTTTTAAATAATACAAAATCGGTTTGGAATATCGATGAAATTCTTCATTCCTGTGAAAGTACATTCGATGCCATTATATATGGAACTCGATTTCGATATTCGTACAAAGTCGTCGCTGGCATATTGGCATACACCATAGACTAGACGTAGCCCCACAGGAAATAGTCTAACGACGTCAAATCGCACGACCTAGGCGGCCAATTTACTGGGACATTTCGTGAGGTAACACGTTCACTAAACTTGATCTTCAATAAATCGGTTGTGACATTGGCTGTGTGGCTTGTGGCACCGTCCTGTTGGAACCACATATTGTTTAAGTCCATATCATCCAATTTGGGTTCAAAATATTCGGCTATCATTGAGCGGTAGCGATGATCATCACGGATGAAGTTCGACCCAATGACGCCGCTGGCCCATAAACCACACCAAACCGTAATTTGTTCGGTGGTGCTCGAGCGGCTTCGGTTCTTGCGTCTATTTGATTTTGTAAGGATGTAGGCCAAGATCTTTTCGCAAAATTCGCCACGACGACGTCGCAGAGATGCCAAAAGCTTGCGAACGTCGTGTGAGAGACTGGTTTGGGTCTTCCTCAATTGATGCGCTAGCGGCAACAATATTCTTGGCACTACGGGCACTTCTTTGTTTCACTGACACGGAAACATTTTTTATTGTGCCTGTGGATTCAAATTTTTCCACAGACGCTTAATTGTTGATTATGACGACCATACATTGGACGTAGCGCTCTTAAAATTGAGGCCACTCCGTATTTCAGTTCTAGCCATCAGTCAGCTAGTGGTCCCAAACCCAGCGCAGAACCCTGGGGTGGGATGATTCGCCTTCTCACTTAGCAATTCTCATCCGAGACTGTTCTGTCTTTCTGGCAATAACCGCAGAAGCGGTGTCTACGCCAATAAAGAAAGAATTGTTATTAAACTAAAGTCACAGAGCTTTTAGAAGTTGGTAGTTAAAATTTTAACAAACTTCGGGATCCATTTGCTTATGTCTGTTTATACAAACTACATACATACAACTCCCTGTATGTGTAAAATGTAAAAAATTCTGAACTCGCACCTTCTGTCAATTAGGTAATAAAATAAATACTTATGCCCCTAAGTGTGTGTTTACTCATATATGTACATATGTAAAGGGTGTTTTTTTTAGATATGTGGTTAAGAAGAAATAAAATTCATATAATTTGATTTTATGGCCAAGATTTTAGCTTTGTTATAAAAATTAGAGTTTGCCATGATTGCCCTGGCTGGCTCAAAATAAATTCCATCCGATAGGCTTAACTTTCGACCACTTTATGTCAGCAATAACGCCTCGAATGTTCTCTTCCAAGGTATCAAACGTCTCTGACTTTTCTGCGTAGACAAGCGACTTCACGTAACCCCACAAAAAATAGTACCGCGGTGTCAAGTCGCTCGACCTTAGAGGCCACAAGCTCACCACGCGAGATAATGCGCTTACCACAAATTTCCTTCAATACATTTATCGTTTCGATAGTTGTATGGCAAATGGCGCTGTCTTCTTGGAATCAGATGTCCTCCGCATCCAACAGTTTCCAATTCAGGCACGAAAAAGACTAATCTTTTTTCTTAAAATTTAAATTTTAAAAGAAAAATGGACTAATGATTTCCTCTGTAAGTCTGTTTTGCACTTAAATCAAGTAACAGCTGTCAAGAAGACCAACTAAATAAAAATGATTGTCTCATTGAAAACCGTGGTCGTCATCAAAAGCAGGGTCTCTCATCCGGCTGTTATTTCGTTTTCATCGGAGACGTTCTTTATGAGGCGGGTCCCATACACAGCGCACAACTCCGGATGGTTCGCTTTCTCATTTTAGCTCGCCTTCAAACGGATGTTCTTTGCCTACCTAGAATATACTTGGTTTACGACCGGAAGTCTTAAGCTGCTTGAGCCATATGTAAAAGCATCGTTTCTGGCCACTCCCAAGGGAATGGAAATCAGAGAACTTTCCTCACTTGCGTGAAATTCTACACATGACTCCATCCTCCAACTTCTACACTTGACTCCATTCTCCTCATCACTCAAAACCACAAGTCTAAAAAAACACCCATTACATACATGAATTTCTGGTATTTTGTTGTTGTCGCAACAATTTAATTATTAACGTCACATGGAAGCATATGCAAAACAAAGCCGGCACAGAGAAAGAAGAGAAGTACAAATTTCTGTTGGATGGTGGCTCTTCAGAATGCTTTGCAAATGTGCATTTTAAACGCCTACACTCTACATAAAACCAGCATATTTGCATATCTTATACATACATACATACATATGTACAATCAGCTTGTTTATACATTTGCATAGTATGTACTCGTATATTAGCTAGCGGCTGCGGATTGGTGGTGTGGACGGGAATGTCAATTTCGCTTGAATTTCCGCTGCCTGAGTGGTGGAATGTCGCATGCCGTCTTTCAATTTAAAGCGAAATAATAATAAAAGCTAATGAATGTACGATAAACTTGTTGTTACAGATTGGTTTGCAGAGATTTGCTTGCTACATTTAGCATTTGGTGCTACGGGGCGTATAAGTTTCGTGAGTTGACATCCTGTGCCATTTGTCGCGGAATTCAATCATTGATCCAGCTTCTGACAATTTTTTTTTTTTTTTTTTTTTGCCGCAATAATGGCAGTAGGAAAAGTCGCAAAAAGTCTTGACACGCGTATAAAGTAGTCTTTATTTTATCTTGCTTGCTGTGGGGCTTGTGGTATTTATAATCATAACATTTGAGGCAAATTTACCACGTTTTCGCGCCTTTTACTTTAATTTAAGCCTTGAGGGGTTACATGGGGTTTCCTCGAGTAAAAAAACAGCATTTTTTCAACAATTTTTTCTCATATAAAAAATGAAACATTTTATTCGAATTTTTTATTGTTACAAACATACATTATTAGCAAAGAAATTCTGAAATTGCGACGCCATTTCCGGTGAGCCTTCGGGAAAAAGACGCGCCTGCATTGGTAGGATAACTCCTTACAGGATCATGTAAAGTGAAAAAAATACTGTTACTTAGAACATAGACGAATGAAAAAATTGAAAATTGGATTTTTGGCAGTAATTTTTACAAAAAAAAATATGAAAATTTCGTCATATTTTTTTTTAAATAGTTATAATCGAAAAAAAAGAAGAGAATTGTACTTCAAGGGCCTGTGTAAAATTTCATGCAGATTGGTTGGGGAGTTCTCGAGAAATCTTGCCAACTGGGTTCAAAAACACAGTTTCGAGAAAAACGCGTTTAAAGACGGCGCACTTAGCCTAGCTAGCCTCAAGCGCACAAGTTCTCAAGGCTGTATCTCCGAAACTATTACTCGGATCAACTTGATAATTTAAGGCAATATTCTAGAGATGTTGTAGAATTTAATAAAACAATAAAAAATGAATTTTTTGAAACCCGTAAACCCATGTAACCCCATAATTTAATCTTTAAGGTTTGATGAATTTGTGCAAAAACGATGAATGTTATCCGAGCTTTGCATAAGCCGAACCAAGCGTTAGTAAATGGTTTTCTGAATTTCGTACAGGTTATATGAGAACATCATTCGCAACATGTTGTAACAGAGAAAAAGAAGGACGTTAATGCCATCTCTCAACCAAAAATGGTCGAAATTGGACCATAGACTTTCAGTCCCCAGATTTCGAATATGTGAAGCTCTGTGCCTGTCTGTGACTTTGCCCTGAAAATATCGCTCAATCTTTCAGATATACTAAACAAATTCAGAGGGAATATTTTCCTGATATAAAAATGCTCTTATGTCGAAAATAGGTAAAATCCGGTTCCAATGAACCCCATTTGCCATATATACTAAACATTTAAACATGTAAACATTTTCTCTCCTGATTTTATACTTCATATATCGATCAATATGTGAGTTATCTTAAATAAATTCAGAGATAGTCTTTCTGTAATAATTGTCTGTGCTTATACCGACAATGGTTCTAATCGGAACAATTCCTTCACTTTCCAGTTGACTTTAAACAGTTTATTTAGATTAATATGTTCAATATTTTAATGACAATAAGTGTTTTCCAAACCATTAGCTGAAGATGAATAAAATCGGTCTAAGTTCAAGCCTCCTTTACACAGGCATTTGCGTCTCCGTATGCAGTTGTCAGGTGTTCGGTGTGTAAGTCCGATTTCAGCGTTCGCAGCCTCCTGGCGATTAACAGGACGTATGCAAAATTTGAGGTTTTCAATGAGATGAAGATAAACTATACTACTATGTTCAAAAAATTGTAAGACTTTGTTCATAATTTTAAAATTCTTAATTTAATCTTCAAAATCTTTGTCGTTTCCCTCAAAGTGAACCCGCTTGGCCCCATTACACTTATGCCAACGTTGTTTCCGATCCTCGAAACAGTTGTTGAAGACAATGTCCGGTATAGCCTTCCACATAACACTCAAATAGTATTCCTAGTTGAAAGTTTGGCCTCGATATATGAAAAAAACTGTCAACATAACCTTGATTTTTAACCTGCTTTGCGTGGTTGTTTCGGCTTCGGCCCATCTTTGCCACGATATTCGGCCGGTTGATTGTCTATCTCCGGCTCTTAAGCATAGAGCAAGACTCTTAGCCAGTAATTATACGTTTCATGGCATCCTGGTAGTTGGAAAGCATTGTTTCGCAGATGTTAACGAGACGCTGTTCTTCGAAAAAGCTTTTGATGATTTTGGACCCAATCTGGTTTCCCTTTTCTTAGGCCCAATGATCCTTGAAAATGGTTTTCACCGATCCTTCCAATATTTCAACGATGTCAGTAAGATCTCTGACTATTAATGGTCGATTCTCAAGCACCAATTATTTTATTTTATTATTGTGTTTATCATCAGTTGATGTTGATGGCTGCCATGGACGTAGTTCGTCGTCAATGCGTTTTCGACCCTCTTTGAATAATTATTACCAGTCAAAAATACTTGCTCGCGACAAACAATTATAACCTAAGACCTTTTCCAATATTCTGAACGTTTCGGTAATACAAATTTCATTCCGCACACAAAATTTAATAGAACTTCTTTCTTGAAGATTTTCACTCATCGTAAAAATCGCTTATTGCACTTTATGTACTTCAGAAAGACAAGCGTATACTAAATACTAATGATTATTTTGATGTGACATTTGGCACAGGTGTCACTTTGAGTCATACCAATCTAAAAAAAAAAAAATTACGACGAATGGGCTTTCGAGTGAAATTAAAAAAAAAAAGTCTTTGTAATATTTTTTGACCACAGTGATAAAATTTACTAATTTTCCTACTTGTAAAGAAGTTCTAAATTAATTTATCAAATTTTTTGGACTTTTCAAAATACTGTTTGAACTGCTCGATTTTCCTACAGAGTATGCACTTCTATTCACAAATAGATTTGTTTCATTTAATGTAAATATTTACACACGTGCAAGTATATTTGCTTCACCTTTAATTACATAAGTGATTTAGCAATCGCATTGAACAGTCAGCAATTTTTTCGATCTGAGGGTTTGTTTATACACATTACAGTATTGCATAACATAACATCTGTGCATTCTTTATTTACAAAATGCCTCATTACACAATTGTATTTGTATTACCTTATTTACATTATTGGCTTTCTCCTTTCGTATTGTTCGTGCAACTCATTCATACATATTTTATTGCTTTATTACAGGAACAAGTTAAGCTTGACGCCCATAAACAGGTGACCAGTCCAGATGATTTCGAAGATCTCAGTCCAATGCCACAAACGGCCGCCCCGCCAGTGCGACGACGTGGCGGCATCTCAGCCGAGCCGGTCACCGAAGAAGACGCCACAAGTTATGTGAAGAAAGTTGTCCCTAAGGATTACAAAACAATGGCCGCGCTCTCCAAGGCGATCGCCAAAAACGTCCTATTTTCGCATTTGGATGAAAATGAGCGTTCGGACATTTTCGACGCCATGTTTCCAGTTACGCATTTAATGGGTGAGAACATTATTCAGCAAGGCGACGAAGGTGACAATTTCTATGTTATTGATCACGGCGAGGTTGAGGTGTGTAAATAAAAGAAAGAAACAAAATCAAAAAAAAAAGTAAATTCTGTAACTGTATGTTCTCAACTTTGCAGGTGTTTGTGAATTCCGAATTGGTTACAACAATTGGCGAGGGTGGCAGTTTCGGTGAGTTGGCGCTCATCTATGGCACGCCACGTGCAGCTACTGTGCGAGCCAAAACCGATGTCAAACTTTGGGGCATCGATCGCGATTCCTATCGCCGAATTCTGATGGGTTCCACCATACGCAAAAGGAAAATGTACGAAGAATTCTTATCGCGTGTATCAATTTTGGGTAAGTTGGGTTCAAATTAAACGAATTCGTAAAATACGTAAAATATAGAGCCCATAATTATTTCTTTGTAAATAATCACTAGTCAATGATATACTTATATAGAGTTACATAACATATTTTTATTTTACAGAGAGTCTTGATAAATGGGAACGTCTTACTGTGGCCGACGCTTTGGAACCCGTACAATTCGAAGATGGCGAAACAATTGTCAAACAAGGTGAACCAGGCGATGATTTTTATATCATTTTAGATGGCACCGCGGTTGTGCTCCAACGAAGAGCTGAGGTAACATAAACACAACTATCAATAATTAGTTATAAATTATAACTAATTGAATTTTATTTCACTTAATAGCAAGGAGATGAACCCGCTGAGGTTGGTCGTTTGGGTCCAAGTGACTACTTTGGTGAGATCGCTTTGCTGTTGGATCGGCCCAGAGCGGCCACTGTGGTAGCAAGAGGACCATTGAAATGTGTTAAATTGGATAGAGCGAGGTAATTGCGTTTATAAAATTTAATTTAATTTTGTTTATTTGCTACAAATTTTCGTATTAAACTTAGTTACTGAGTATTAGACCTAGTGCTCATTGAAACATCGTGCCCAATGTAATATGTATAATACAATTTTGCAACCAAAAGAAAAAAAAGAAAAAAAGAAGAAAAAATGTCAGCTTGGGTTGCGTCGAAGCTTTAATACTCTTCACAAATAAAAAACTTTCCCTACAAGAGCTTGATTCTGATTCAGCTTATTTGGCAGCTATATGTTATCGTTTTTTGATCAGAACGATTTCTTCGGAGATTAAATTTTTGTTCATTCCGAATTTTTTGAAGATATTTTGCCAAGCAAAAATTTTTTCCATACAAAATCTTGTTACTTTATATGTATACTCATATCTTCGACGCATCTATTGTGGTACATATCATCATTAGGTTAGATCATCTTAATCTAGTAGGCCAATAAACCACGCATAGACCATTTTGGTCCTTTGCGATAACGGATGGAGTTTAGTTGATATGTCCAAGAGGAATAGTTATTTTTTAAGATGCCTGGGCTTGACGCGAATTTTAACAGACTTTGCGGCCTCACTATCGATACCCTCCTCCAGTGTATCATACTGTGGCGACTCGAGATGCTAACAGCGTAGTCTTGCCAATGCGGGATAAGAGATCCTCCATTGCTTCCCTGGTGCCCTGCTCTCGACATTTCCTTCAGTCTTCTTTATCGGTCAGCCGCATCTTGAGGGCGTGTGTGTTGCCACCAGACAGTAACCATTTTGTGTATTTCCGATCTACTGTTTTGCACATGACTTCTGCTGTTTTGTACCCAGGTAGCTTGTTCGATCGGGTTGTGATTTTCTTTACCATTATTTTGTCAAGAACGTCGTATAGACAATGCATGGGTTTTGTCCACTACTTCATTGCCCTCGTTGCCTTTGTAGCCTGGCACCCAGTAGAAATGAATTTGCTTACTTTTGACAAAAGTTTCCACTGCTGTCCTGCTTCCCAAGAGACTTCTGACCGATATGCGATACGAAGTTACTGCCTTCATCGCTGTTTGACTGTCTACGCAGATGTTGATTCTGGATTTGGCTGCAGGTATATTAGAGGCCAACTAGACCTCAGTTTGAAATATACTGCAGTGGTCCGGCAAATTAAAAACGTTGCCTTATGCCCAACTCTGGACAGTAGATTCCAGCACCGACTTCATCGTCCATTTTCAAGCCATCCGTATAGCTGTTTAGGGCGTTGCGCTAATTATTATAACCTAAGCTATACTCTCGTCAATATTATTTCCATCACATCATAAATATTTAAATGTACACATTACAGTGTTAATTGTTTGTTATTAATTCAAACTCACATTTTATTTCTACAGATTCGAGCGCGTGCTGGGACTCTGCGCCGACATTTTGAAGCGTAACATCACGCAATACAACAGTTTCGTTTCGCTTTCTGTCTAAGGCAGCAATTCAACATTTTAAGAGACTCCACATTTACTTAGATCGAAATTTTTTGAGGTAGTAACTTTCAGTTGGGAATAAACATGGGATTGTGTCACCTTTATTAGACGGAAATTAAATCAACGGAAAAATATCTACCTACTATTAAACACGTAAAACTTAAACAAAATCAAAGACAACAAGTTATCAAAAAAAAAATTTGAAACAAAAAAGGGAAATAAACATTTTAAACTCAATACAAAAACTGTGAGCAATTGCAACGTGGAAACGTGGGCTGTTAAAAATAGACGCAACATATACAATTGAGAGAAAAACGTAAACAAAAGCAAACAAAACAAAACCAAACAATGAAGAAAACACAGCTTTAGGCTTTCGCATACTTCTAATTGATCATTGCTCATTCTACTTGGAAACAACAACAACAATTGCACTTTGCGCACCAAGCATCAAGTATCAAGCATTTACAAGTTTAAAATTGCCAAAGCACAAAACCATCAACGTCAGTGCGTGTGTGGGTTAATGACTTGTTTGCATGGTTTTATTGCACTCTTCGGAAAGTGAATGTGTTAACATGATAAGGCGCGGCAAGTGGTCGCAGCTAATTTGACGCACCATACCAGCCACTGTAGCTCATAATAACTTACTAAATTTTGCTGTTTTCCGATTCTCAATACTTTCAAAGCTTTTAGAATGTACACTTAAATAGTTTTATAACTTATGAAATTTTGCTTTCGGTCGAAATTCAAATACTTGTAAATATGTAAGACTTTATTTGCGAAAATATAAATATTTACTGTTACAAATCTGCAAATGTTCATATGCATTTTGACGTCAAATTGTCAAAAATATTCATTATCGATGTTTGATTTACATTTATAACGTGTTAAAAATTGTTACTAATATACTTACATATATGTATGTACATGTGTAAACATAATTTCTGTGTATATTTGGCTTGCTATGGGTTCACTTTACTTGGCTGCGCGCTCTTTTAGCAATAAATAACACAATAATACAAACAATATTGCAAACTATGGACCTTTCCCTATTTGTGCAACTTGTTAACGCCCCAACTAGCTTCCATGTGTCTACCTATCTTTATCACAACGCTCTAAGTAAATATGAACTTAAATGTTAACCGTAAAAACTTATATCCTAACGACAAAATGCATTTAAGACGGCATGAAACCAAACGCCCGTTTTTATGCTTTAACTGTAATTGTTTTGAATTGAAAAAAAAAAATTAAAATTTTGACTAAAATGTGGATGAAATATAGACTACTTTTAATGTGAAACACTTATGAAGAACCCTAAATGAATTGAAAAGTCGTTGAAAGCGACACACACAAATATCATTAATTTCCTTTTTAACTAGAACCATTTTTAAACTTGTGGCGCACTGACCAAAAACCACAACGTTAGTGTGTTGAAACAACAAAAAAAAAAAAACTAATATGTAATACTCCGGTAACGGCACAGTACTAATTTATAACAATTATAATAAAACGTATTTAAAGATTCATAAAATCAAAAAAGTGCTGGTGCGCTCTCGTTTGTAAACTAAAATAATTATACATCAACCTAAAACACGAAACACATAAATATATATGTATGTATATCCATAACTTATGTATAACAACAAATTACTTATAACCTTACACAATTCTTCACACAACACACTTACTATTTTGTGTTGAGAAATTGCGTAAAGAATGCTGCATGTTGGCCCGTTAGTTCTACTAACACCAGCTAAAGCGGCGCAACAGGTCAACAAGTTGCTGCGTAATAGGTAAAGCACCCGCCGGCGGGTTGAAGGTACATGCATACAATGCACTGGCATGAAATATATTAAAGTGAATAAATATGACTATCAAACGAAACGAAATTTCTATATAAATATCTTATATTCGTATTGGAAACTGACAATGGCCGCAGGTCGTCGCAGTGGCGACTTTCTGTCTCGTTTGTCTTGTCTTGCATAACTTAAAAAATAAAAACCACATTGGATTGCTGTGAAACATTCACCTATAACAACAACAACACACAGGTTATAAACATGTCAATACGTATGTATTGTGCAAGAAAACTGATCTATATATACATACATACATATGCAAGTTAAATTTATCGAACATTTATACTATCTAATCATCGTTTGTATTTATAAATATATATATGTATATGTATATTAAATTGTGAACTGAATTGCATATGCGATGCTTGTACTACTGATTAAAAAAAAAGTGTAGCTACTTTAAGATAAATATTGAATACATTTTAATGCTTCGTTGCACACACACATACATACATCAAAACATACATATGTTCATGAAATAAATATATACGAATAAAAATTGAACAAATGCATTGTTTCAAAATTACCGTTATGGTGACATGTGGATATTTTTAATTTAACGCGTCAATATTCAAAGATATGACCCTTGCGTTCGCTTAAATTTTTAGAAAGAACAATTAAGGAAGGGGTAAGTTCGAGTGCGAACGAACATTTTATACTCTTGCAACTTGTACTCGTAAGAATCAAAGCCGGTTAAGGTTTGTTAGAAAAATGAAAATTAGTATATGAATTTCATGGGATTTTATCTATTAACTATTTACTAAAAAATGTTCCCTAAGATTCACTAAGATACCTCACATACAATCACCAATCATATGGAGTAAAGTCAGCCGGATGTTCGAAAATCCTGATACTAGTTATATGGGGGTTAGGTCAAGTTTTCGCCAAATTTTGTCTATTTTAAGCACAGAGATACACTGTTATAAGTAAAACCCGCATTATAATTTTGATTCTAATAACTCAAATATTGGGTGATATATGTATGTATGTAATATAAAGTTGAATTGAAGTTCCCAAAACCTTTATATTAGGATATACCTACACCCATATGGGAAGTATTAACCCGATGCAACCTCTTTTCGACTCATAGGCCTACTGTTGTCAGGGAAGGATTTCCCTGAATTTCAGTTTCTATACATTGACCGATATTTTCGGCCAAAAGTCAACTATCGCGCTTTTAGTAGTTTTTAACCGTACCGTTATATGACCGGGACCGGGATTATCATTCGATTTAATCAATTTTCACACTGCCGTAGGAGTTCTTATAATATTTGAGCTGGTTAAATTTGGTTCTTGTAGCTTTAGTGGTTTAGAAGGCATGTACAACTTATTAGAGGGCAGGGCCAGGCTCACTTTTTCAAAATAACACACACACAGGTGGCCTTTGCTACTGCGATCCTCTGTGCGAAATTACAGCTCTATATTTTAATTTAAGTTTTACATATTTTCAAGAAGATATGTACGTATATAAATTCCATTGAAATAGTATACGGAGCGATTTTCGAGCTATAGTGGCCAGTTCAAAAAACATAGTTTTGAGAAAAACTCATTTGAAATTGTACACTCAATTTACGTAAAGCTTGCATCTATCTGCTCTCGAACGTTCCAGAGCGCCCAAGAACCATTTGCTACTTATCGATACTAGCTCGATAAGTATTTTTCGGATTTACTTCATATTTCCAGATAATATTTCTAAGATATGATACTTAAAGAAAATGCAAAATTAAATTGATTGTTTGAAAATTCTGACTACCCGTAATGAAAATGCGTCGAGCTTGAGGCTTTTAACTTCTTGTTGACCTCTTGAGCCTTTCCCCTGGTGAAAGCAAACAGCGCGTTTTGTCATTTTACATTCGCCATATGCACTGAAGCGTACTGTACAAATTTCTGGCTAAAACAGTTCGAAGACGCTTGGCGTAACATCCGTCAAAATTATGGATGCCTGTAATAGTTACTTTATTAATATTACCAACACTGGAGGAACTAATTAACCTGTCGACCTTCACTAACTATAGGATCACACCATCTGTTCTTAATTATCTCGATTGGTTAATCCACGAACTTTATTCCAACTGTTGTAATCGATGCAAATTCCGCTGGATTATTACCTTTGCTATTGCTTGCTTCATTCCTGTTGGTAGAATTTGGATATCCACCCCAACTTCCAACAAAAGAAGCTGACTTAGCAAGGTTGATATCTGTGGTCTCCACATTAGGAACCTAATATGCGAGATTCAATAACTATTAAATCACTATAGAGCACTTGTAGTCCCGTAACCTCTCCGCTGTTGTGAGTAAGCTCTTAGTAACCAAATAATGGTCCATAAAACCAATGGTCCATGTAAACCAATTTTTGATTTCTCAATAGTGTAAGTATGAAATTTTGCTATGAGGAAACAATTGATAAAGGAAGGTATGTAGCTATGATTAATGCCACTCTGGGCCTTATTAATGCTGACTGAGTCATGTTGATGCAGCATCATAGGACATCTATAATATTGCTATCCCGTTCCGTTCTACCTTTTCTGGACAGCTATTCTATTTCAGGACAGCTTACTGGGTTGCAAATATTCTGGGTCTAGATAGTAGTGGTGGAGTTTGGCATTCACAGAAAAAGTGGAAAACGGGTTGCTTATTTCATTGTAGTTGCGGTACACATTGTCCTGTCACTCATTTTCAGCGCAAGTCCTCCAAGAGGTCAGTGCTCCGTTATAATAGCTGTAAGTCTGTCGATACTATTCCTGGACCTATGTAATAAGTTTTTAGCCTTATCATACTTCGGTTGTTGTTGTTGTAGCGGCAGAATTCTGCCGAGTTGACAGTCTCCGGACTGTCGTAGGAACTTCGGTCATATGCATCTACTTCGTTATTTAGAAGTTGGTTACTGAATTCCATCTGCTCTGAGCTATTTGCTGAAAGTTTGTATGAAGCTGTAATTTCATTGTTCCCAGAGGACATGGTATTATCTCCGCCTCGGATTCCTCTAAAGAGGTTAAAAACTTGGCCAAAAATGTTTTAATGGTCGTACAAAATACAGCTTGTGCAAGAACTGAAACCGTTCGAGAAAAATGTTGTTTAGCGATAAGACCCATTTCTGGCTCAATGCATAATTAAACAAGCAAAAATGCCGCATTCAGGACGAAGAACAACTTGAAGAGTTTCAAGAGCTGCCAATTCATGCAGAAAAAACACGGTTTGGTTTGGTTTGTGAGCCGATTGAATCATCGGTGCATATTTCTTCAAAAATGATGCCGGTGAGAACGTAACCGTCAATGGAGACGTTATCGCGACATAATAACCGGCTATTTGATGTCTGAAGTTGGAGCTCGTGATTTCGCCGATATTTGGCTTCAACAAGACAGCGCCACTTCCCACACATCGCATAAAACAATAGATTTATTGAGAGAACACTTCGGTGAGCAGATGACACGCTTTGGGCCGGTCGCCTGACCACAAAGATCGTGTGATATCACACCGTTAGACTTTTTCCTGTGGGGATACGTAAAGTCTAAAGTCTATGCGTACAATCCCGCTTCGATTCAGGCCTTGGAGCAAAACATCACGCGTGTCATTCGCCAATTGCCAGTGGAACGTGCTCGAACGAGTCATCGAAAATTGGACTTAACGGATGGACCATCTGAGGTTTAGCTGCGATCAACATTTGAAAGAGATAATCTTCAATAAATAAATGCCAAAGAATGCTCTTACGAATGATAATAAACATTCCCCATTTAATTTGAAGTTTCAGTATTTTTTTCCTAAAAAGAGTGGGGCACCTCGAAATGGATAATTTTTTATAAGGGATTTAATGTAAAAAAAAGTAAAAAAAAATTAAGGTTTTGTCTATTCTTTTGATTTTAAAACTTGATTCAACTAAAGGCTCAAATTTTTCAGGGAATTTTTTTTCAATAACATTTTCATGTGTTCGCAAAGAAATAAAAAAGTTGTTAAAAATGAAACACCGTTATGTAGATACAATGATCAGAAAATTTTAAAATTATTACAAATTATTATTAATAACTAAATTATTAACAATTAAGTAGCTGAAAGTTAATAACAAACAAATCAGAGGAAATTGTGTTAGGCTGATGAAGGAGTGCTGGCCTGATGACGCGGCAAAAAATAGCCTTTTACTGAAAGAACATACCATGGCTTCACTTCTTCTTCTTCTTGTAAAAAAACCAGCAACTTTATAAGTGATTCCTCTCTTTTCTCCCCTAACAACGTCGACGGGATGTACAACAATTTACATAGTTGGCATATTTATTATTATAGCGTATACAGTATGCTTCAGAAATGAGGTTGCGTATACGTCACGGTATCTTGCATCAAAATGAAGTAACAAGCCGATATGGGCATTCAGTTCATTACAAAACGAGTAAAACCATTGCAAAGGAACAACTTCATGCAAACACATTCCTGCATTTCTGTTGCTTAACAAACAAGCTTGTAACACCATAAAATTTAATTTAATTCGTTCTTTCCAAACCGCTTTTAACTATAGTAGTATGTCTGCCAGCTGCTTTGGCAGCGCTCGACGTTTGCTAGGCATTCATCGATAGACGAATCGATAGCTAACGCAACGAGTGCAGAGAACGCAATTACTAGCATAGAAGAGGCGATGGCTGCAATGCGGCCTCCCGCCGCACCCATCAAACCTAAACGAACAACAACATCAAACACTTTCAATTAAACCAATGAGAGTTCTACGCTTTTCCACGGCCGCCAGCTCGCGGCTACACTCTCGCACGTACACACCGAATAGAATATGCCGCATTAGTCAACGAGTTTAACCAGTCATGCAGCCGACTGCATATTTGACTTAACGCAAAAACAATAAACAAAGGAACGACCGCGAATAGTCGGTTCAGAGCATTTGAGTGTGTCACCTCGTGTAACGGCAGCGGCAATCAAAGAATATTTTGTTTATATCTTTTTGTATGATTAACGACGTACGTACGCTTTGCGGAGTGTATGCGCTGCGGAATATTCATAGAAACAAGACGATCAGTGCCACATTCACAACCGTGCCATTTAGTCAGAACTGCTGACGCTGAGTAGTTATATTTTCGAACAGTTTAAAGTCATTATTTAAAAAAGGAAAACAAACAAAAAAAACGAAAGAAAACGAAAATCAAAACAATAAAATTTTCTGTAACAACGAACCGTAAAAATCTGCGCGCCCCACAATGCTGGACACGATCGTTTATATACCTACAATATTGGCGTACGTTTTTATACTGCTGCTCGTGGTCATCCTCTGCTTCATTGTGGTCTATGTCAGCCACAGGATCTACGTTTGCATCTACGACAATCTGCCGGTGGCGCATGCGGCCATTTCCACCATAATGAGCATGGAGTACAAGGACAATTTGCCCAGCAGAAGTAACAGCGGCATCGTCTTGAGTTCGAACGAAGCTCTGCACGAGCGAAAGGCGAAAACAGGTTAATTGCACTGAACAAGCTGACTCGTTGCAGTGCTACGGCATTGTGGCGCCAGCTTATAGCCCACAGCATGCCGCGCCGTCAACCATACCCAACCGTAGACTGTAAGTTTGCACGGTGTTGCAGCTGTGGCTATGAGATGACGGTGTTGGTGGCGCTGTTATGGCTTTGATGGCTTGCTTGTTAGTGTGGTTCAGCGCTACAAATGTAAAAGCTTAAATATTTCAGTTGATTGTTTTTTCATATTGCTATTATCCCCTCGTGCTGCCGCTTCAAACGATATACGTGAACTATAACTTGGATTGCCGACTTTGCAATATTTCCGTTAAAAAATGCAGCGCTGCGTATAATTGTCACTCTCGCACCGTGCTACCTAGCCTATGTGCCAGTGGACACTGAAAAACACGTCAAGTCTACGGATGATTTCGAATTGAACGCGGACTATCACGAGCACAAAATGATCAAATACTATGATCGCCTGTCGCAAATACCAATAACAGATCACATGTCGTCGTGCGTCAGCGAGCGCCAGCTGTATCCCAGTTCACGCCGGGTAGCAAGGCGCCGAGCATCGTCGAGAATCGCGGCAAGAGATAATGCGCCCATAAAGACTGTAGCCACTTCCACCACCAGGCTAACGCAATTTATCGAAACCGGCAATAATTTCAGAGAGGTCGCCGCTTCCAGCCTATCCGCGCCGACTGTGCGTCCATCGGTCACCTTCGCGCATGCCATGAATGCGCTCGGCAACATCAAAATCAATCCGCCAGAAGATACAATTTAAAGCATTTGAAAAAATTCGAAAATATACAAATTACTTACAAGATATCCGGACAGCAAAGACGAATTTATATTGCTCGCTTACAGCAACAATGTGTTTACGAGTTTAATTACGGTATTATGCAGTTGAAAAACTCGTTTCTATTATTTCTAGAGCGAAGCATTTAAAAGTGATATGACCACTTAGCGCTTCGTAAAACAGAATTAAAGGTGTTTCATGCAGTCACACACATACATTTATGTATATATGTACTATAATGTAAATAATATTGTATATACTTGCGGTGCATATGCACGAATGCATATTTATAAGAGTGTTTAATGCATGAAAAATTTAATTGTAATTTACAGTCTAGATTTTACTCCGGTCGAACACGAAATATTGCCCATCAAAGTCCAGCAGACGGAATCATGTCAGAAATAAGTTATACTTATGAACTACGTTAAGTACACCTGCAAATCATAGGGTAGGACAGTAATATGTTAAGATGGCTTAAGTCGAGTTAAGTTAGTTTTGGTGTCTTGAGTTATTCCGTGCGATTTATGCGAGACTGATGCTTAGGTGCTATCTAAAAAAAAATTTCTTGGCATTACAAGCGATTTTCAGAAAAATAGCGAAAAGTTTTGTCCACAGGTTCAATTTCTAGTGAAAAACCTATCTTGACTTAACTTAAGTTAGTTTAACGTTATGAAAATATTGGGTAGTCGAAAAAGTCTTTTCGTATTTTGTCAATGGTTGTCGTTGCAGTCGTGTATCTACAGTGCTACCAATCAAATTGTGTCATACCTTATATCATAAAAAAATAAATACGAAATGACTTTTTTGACTACCCACTATCGTAAATTCGAGTAAATCAACTTTAAAGCGCACAAAATTAGTTACAATAATATTTAATGCAAAATATTTTATTTACAAATGTACATATGAATATAGTATATAATATACATAGGCTTCCGTGCAACTTAATCTATGTAAAACATGTAAATACAAAAGTGCATATTCACCTAACATGCAAAATAACGTAACCTCACTTTCATAAGTTTACAAGCGATAGAAAAACGATATAATAGAAACCACTAATATTGAAACAAAATTTGTGTTTTGGTTAGAAAATGGTTATAAAATGGTTATAAATTGGTTATTATTGATCAATAGAAACCAATCACATTGAAACTGAAATTTGAGTTTTGGTTATTAAATGGTTATGAAGTGGTTATATATTGGTTATAAATTGGTTATATATTGGTTATTAGAAACCAATCACATTGAAACTGAAATTTGAGTTTTGGTTATAAAATGGTTATAAATTGGTTATATATTGGTTATAAAGTGGTTATAAATTGGTTATATCTGACAGTGGAAGCTGAAATTTTTATGCTACTTATATGTAATATGATGTAGTGAATCGGAAGCAAAAGAAAACTCAATTTAAATTTTTTCGAAGATACATTGTTTTATATTTTAGGTGACGATATGTAGATACCATGTATGACTCCTGCATACAAAGTGTAGTATATATTTGCAAAGTAATCTCCGTTTTTTAAGTATTATGGAACTGTAAATAATTAAAAATAAATGTTAGAAAGACAGTAAATGTTGATTTTAAAATGCCGTGTACATATATAACAGTTATGTTGCCAAAATATGTGCAGAGTTAGATAATAATATTAACTTTGTATAGAAGTACAATTGTGGGCAAAAAATAGTAAGACTTTTTAATTTAAATTTCGTCTGAAAACATATTCGTCGAATTTTTTTTCCGCCTTAGAATGACTGTCAGTGACATCTATGCCGAAGTCACATCAAAATAATCATTAGTGTTTAGTATACGCGTGTCTTTCTGAAGTACATTAAGTGCATTCGGCGACTTTTACGATGAGTAAATTATTCAACAAAGAACTTCCATTAAATCATATGTGTGCGGAATAAAATAAAAGTTCAGAATATTAGAAAAGGTCTTCTGTGATAATTGTTTGTCGCGAGCAAGTGTTTTTGATTGGTAAAAAATATTCCAAGATGGTCGAGAACCACGATGAACCACGGGCAGGATGGACATCAACATCAACTGATGATCAACAAGTCAATAAAATAAAGGAATTTGTGCTTGAGAATCAACGGATAACGGTAAGAGATCTTACTGGCATCGTTGGAATATCGGACGGATCAGTAAGAACCATTTTGAATGATTATTTGGGTCTAAAAAAAGTTAAAGCTCGATTGGTTCCAAAATCAGTAAATTTTCTGGAAAAACAGCGTCGCGTTAACGTCTGTGAAACAATGCTTTTCGACTACCAGGATGTCATGAAACGTATTATTACAGGCGATGAGTTTTGGATCTACTATAAGCTCACGACCGGGAAACAAATGACCAATCAGTAGAATTTTGTAGAAAAGGTGAGCCGAAGCTGAAAAAAACACTTCAAATGACGTCAAAAAACAAGGTTAGGTTGACAGCTTTCTTCCATTATCGAGGTGTGCTGCATTGAAGACATTAAACATGAGTCAATACGCGCATTGATGGTTAATATCCAAATTAACTTCAACAACTATTTCGCGTATTGAAAAAAAAAACGTTGGCACAACAGTATTGTGGCCAAGAGGGATTACTTTGAGGGGTACCACATAGCTCTTTGAAATAAATTAAGAATTTTAAAATTATGAACAAAGTCTTACTATTTTTTAGTATAGTTAACAGTTAACCAGCTTTCTTGGGCATGCGTTTTAACGAGAAATCGAGAATTTATACATAAAAATTGTGATAGTATTTATAAAGATAGGTGTATACGATTAAACCGCATGTAATTAAATCTATTATTTTTTATTGCCAATATCTATATAATTTTAAACTTAATAGCTTAAGTCGTGACTTTTTCGATTGTATAGTTTTCTTGACATGAAAATTTAAAATTATATAGATTTTCGCAGTAGCTAGTCGTTATGTATGGTATTTAGGAATTAATTTAGTAAAAGTTAAATAAATTTCAAGTAATATATATTTATACAAACAAAACTTTGTTTAATATACATATATCTACGGGTGTTTCCCTTTATATCTGTGGTTTTCATTGAGGCTATAAGTTTTTCGGAGTTAGTCTTTTTGATAGCTGTTACTTGATTTATACTCATTTTGATTTGTCATTTCATAACATGAACAGATCTACTCGGGAACAACGTTTGCAAATCGTGCAAATAGATTACCAAAATAATAGTTCGGTTTCCAAGACGCTTTCTACATTCGGTCGACATAATCGCTCTGCAGTGTCGGTAATTCGAGCAACCAGGGTTCGGTTTCACACCACGTTTACTCTAGTGGATAATGCGTGCAACGTCCAGTGTGTTTAACGTTGCTGCTTGCTGATGACAGCCTTACCCCACAGGGCTTAAAAGCACAGCGGGTCAAATCAAAGTGTTGATCAGCGCCCTGACTAGCTAGCAGATTTTCAGTACAAATTGACAATGTAGAATGGACATGCTAGTCATCTTGGTAGGGTTTGAGGCCCAAACCTCTGCCGTCTACCGTCTGCCGTCTACCGTTGCATTTCAATTCCACATTAACCTTTTGTTATTTCTTCTTTCCATCAGGTATTAACCACAACTGATACTCTGCGAAGGGCCTTATCGCATGAGTAGTTTGAAACGAACTCCAAGTGCTTTGGTACCAGAACTAAGTCTGTGGACAAACCACGTAGCCCAAACTACCAAGAGTAGAGCTTTTGTACTACACTGGACTGGTAACCAGGGATTGAACCTCATATGCACATGACGCGCACACACCATTCACACAAGAAGCTAACGAACAACCCTAACTGTCCGTTTATTGAAGTTCATACCGCTGACATCTAATCGCCTGTCAGTCCAACCAATACCCATATCCTAGATCCATAATGTCCGAGTACATAGGCCATTCCGAGATAACATGCACGCAATCCTCAGCACGTGCCCCACACATACACTGAATTATTAGATACTATCTAATACCTAAATGCATTCAGAGGCTCATGTCGCGGAAACAAGAAGCCCAAACTTAGACAAAAAAAGAAAGTAAATTTTGAAGTAAAGGATGTAATAGAATTATTATCCCAACGGGCTTGTTACCTACTCCTAACCCTATCATCTAGAATTCTCTTGCTCCCTAGGTATCTCTCCCTCTCCGCACCATCGAAAATTCAGTCATTCCGAAGTAATGACACACTGACACTCTTTCTTAAACTGCTAAAATTAAGTTAAGAGGTGGTGTACCTCATAAAGCCTGCATCGCAGCCGGTGTAACACATGGGCATCATGTGATGTTGTACAGAGAGGAGTTTTCGGCGCCCCAAGACCGTCATTGCGGCTACATAAGTGGCACAAACCACAATTAAATTACGATGTATGGACCTGCAGTCGCTCCATCAAACTCACCTAGTGTGGACTGTAACACATTCCTTTGAATTGCGTCACTTAACTGAGGCGACCTCACACAGTCCAGTGGTGGATGGTAAATAATGGGCATCCTCAGAGACGCCACACAGTGCGGACCGAAGAACTAATTGCTGCTGTGGAGCAGAGTATAGAATACTTTTTGGTAGATTTTGCGGAGGGATATTGCTGGAACACGTCCACGATCTCAAATATATTTGTATACCATTAAAAGGGTTCATAAGTTAATTAAATACGCTCAAAATGTAAACATGCGTCAAAAGAAGAAAGTAAATTGAAAGCAATAATTTTTTATTAATAAACAAACACTACACACAATTAGCGTGTGCTTTGGGTTTTTCGAAATATTTGCAATTAATCATTTGTTTCCAGTTCATATCACATTTTCACACATTCCTTCAAGTCATCGTTCGTATGTAGATAACCATATAAATCCATTAATAATCTTATCTAGTTATGTATATACCACCTATGTGGCCGACAGTTATCGGAATATTAATGGCGTGATATTCATTAAAGATACAAAACACGCCACAACTTGAGAACACTTTGTGCATTTCAATAGGTGCTCATTCCGCAATATTTTTATACAACATATATACTTGCCAAGCAATTTACAATCAGAACAATTCTCATAAAAGTATAAATTTCTTAATTAATATACTCCTACATATGTATGTATGTACGTTAGTATTTACAATTACTATTTTAAGGCGATTGTAAAAGTCGATCATAAAATCGCAAATGAGTATGTGAAAATGTCGCAATAATTGGCTGGGTTCTTTCATACCCGATACTGAGATATTAGAAAGGTAGTCTGAGTCAGATATGACACTATATATGTATGTAATTATTTTCGAGCAAGAGTAAGGTATTTTATGTGAGTAGACTGGGTTGTGATTTAGTAGTGGCAGCTCCGAAATTCAGTAAAAACAAGAAAAAAACGTTAAGTCCGACTGCACTGAACCTAGAATACCCTTCACAGAAGCGTTTTCTATATGACAAGTATTCAAGAAGGATTTTGATAAAGACAATTAATAAGAATAAGCGATGTCCGTCAGCCAGCGGGGAGTTCATAAGCCGAGTTAATTCAACTTATGATCTATTCCATGCTGTCGGATGACAGTCTATGCTGACGAAGTTGATCTTATAAGCGTGGAAACCAACTGGGCGAATAGAAGCAGCTTAATCGTCTACTCAAGTAAAACTGCCAAACCTTCAGGAGAGAGTAAAAACGCAAATGTTGCCTTATATTGCTGTAGAGAAAAGGTGGGGACTCTCACGAAAGGTGTTGTTTTGGGCTATGTCAAGCCAATAATGTTATATGGTGTATTGGTCTGGTGGGGGCGCTCGAAAAAGCTACGTATCCAAAGAGCGGCTCTCATAGGCATCCCTTGTGCGTTATTGACTACACCAACAGTAGCACTTAATGTCATTTTACACAAAGCCGGCAGGTGTATCGCCGCAAAGTGTCTTCTAAGGCCCAAGGAAGCTAGACATATTAAGACGTCCGGCCAAGGACACGCTGAAATTTTCTTTTTCTTCAACTGCATCTTTGAAAACTTGAATCACTACATTGCAGAGTTTACTCGCGATGGTTTTTTCTCTGTTCACCTAAGAGAGATTTGTGGATGGGGAGGAGTCGCTGCAGAAGAATCGTAGTGAGCTTTTTCACAGATGGGTCGAAGCTAGGAGGAAATATTGAGGAGGAGCTCTCCGTCAATCTTAGCTTTATGCTACCGGACCACTGTAGTGTTTTTTAGGCAAAAGTAGATGCTATTAAGATGGTGTTATACGTATAGCTACGAAGTATAGCTGCTTTTGTAGAGGTGAGCACTCACTCCGTCAGCAGGAGCTCGTTAACAGTGACTGTGCGGTTGCAAAACCACAGATAATCTTCTGAATTACTTGCCGTTAGGGAAGGTCATTACAATTATAGGTCAAAGTTGTCAAAGTTGTATGGAGGAGGGTGAGGTGGAAATATTCTGGCACTTTCTCCTCTGGTCGTTAGCTTTTGCAGGAATGGGGTTGAACATTTTAGCAGTCTTACCTTCGGCGAACCAGAAGTCAAAGCAGAAACTGACATTAGCCGTCATAACAAGCTTGTGACAGACTCAAAGCGCTTTGTCGATTTGTAAGGGTCTTATGATATGTTATATAAGTCCTTAAAGCTGTCCAAGTGATACCCCTGATATGATCGACCTCTTAACCAAACCTAACCTGGTCATACATGAATATTCAACGTTTACAAAAAATTCATTGAATGCTTATATTAATTTCTTATCACCTTTTTAATACGGTAAACACGTTATTTTTCGGTTATTATTTTAACGTGTGAATGGGTTACGGTGAATTTTCTATTAATATCGTCGTCTACGTGCTTATAAGAATAAATGAAAAGGTTCCAAATCATGCAAAATATATTTTTAGAATATTATTAATATTGTATCTAACTGTGTGTTTGGATATTTATGCAATATAAAAGCATATAACAAAGCTTTATTGAATTTGATATAGAACAAACCGTAATAACTTTTTTCCGTGTGAGTAATCGACTTACTTTTTTTATTTGGTAGATTACTATTTAAATTTGATAAAATTAAATGTTTGGGATAAAGAAAAGAGGGTTTGGATAAAGCAGCGGTTCCATGTTTTGTCATGGTAGTCATTTCCGTCCAAAGGGAATTCAGACGGGACTTTGGCGGCACTCCTCCAAGTACATAGATGGTCCATTATGGGGACCATTTGATATATATTAATACTCTGGACATGGTATATTAAGTTTGTCACAAATCTTATATAGTATGTATACATGTACCATATATAAATGATGATAATGACAAGCAGAGCCGAGTTAACACAGTCCGTCTCTCGGTATATTCGCGAATTAGTCATTCAGTTTTTAGATATCGATCAGAAAGTTTTTAAATTCGGCACCGTCGATATCGGACCACTACAGGATACAGCTGCCATGCAAGGCGAACGATCAAAGTCAAAAAATTTGGAAAATTTTTTTCTATGAGAAAATGTCTTCATGCAATTCGGCGTGGACTGTGTTGGAGAATAAGTTACAATATCCAAAAATTTTGTTAGATCGGATCACTATAGCATAATCGAGAAATATACCCCACATGGTATACGAGGTATGACAATTAAGTAATGCGACTGATTCCATAAAAACCGTATATTTGAAAATTATTCTACAACTCTGCCATCCCTTTCAAAGTAGTTCCCTTGGGCAGCTATATGAGCGATTCCAGTGCGAAATTCCCCTTCAAAGTAGTTCCCTTCGGCAGCTATACAGCGATTCCAGCGCGTTTTCCATGCTTCGTAATATTTCTGGAACGCTTCGACTGGGATGTCCGCGAGTACCCTCGTCGCGGCCGCCTGGATGCCCGTAATCGACTCAAAATTACCCCCGATTTTGTTTCAGGAAACAAAAAAAGTCACAGGGTGACATGTCGTGCGAATAAGGCGGCTGTTGCAACACAGCGATCCCTTTAGAGGCCAAATACTGGGACACGCTGAGAGCGGTGTGGCACGGCGCATTGTCGTGATGAAGGATCCAGTTACGAGCGATGTCTGGGCGCACTCTCTTGACTCGTTTTCGCAATCTTTCGAGTACTTGGCAATAGTAGACTTGATTCACAATTTTCCCCGGTGGAGCGAATTCTTTGTGGACGATTCCACGGCTATCAAAAAAGGCAATAATCATCGTTTTCACCTTCGACTTGCTCATGCGAGCTTTGGCGTTTGGTTTCCGGGAGTAAGAGCACTATCACCATATGCTCTTACAATTTTAGCGTACGTTTCCGAAGCTGTTTCGCCCAATCTCGAGCAAAATTTTATCGCGACGCGTTGCTCTTGATTTCGTTTTTCCATTTTCGTGACGAGCACTACAAACACACGTCTACTCAACTTGACTCAGCAGGCGAACTAAACAAACTAGAGCAATGGTACATATATCAATTGAAAGGGAAGGGATACCGGAAAAAGAGAAAGGGAATTTCAATGTCACAGGTTTACCACAAGCGCGGCAATAAAATCAGTCTCATTACTTAATTGTCAAACCTCATAATCAACAAGAAAGACGGATAACCCCTTTTGGATGGTTACGGGAAGTATATAACTCTCTCGGCATTTTTGAGAAGAAAGTTGATCGTGTCAAAATTAAAGCGGCGAATATGTTGCAATAGCTTTATAAATAACGCTGTCTTTAGGTCTACACGGAATCAGCCTTATAAATATCGCGTATAAGGTTCGTTCGACAGTATTGTGTGAAAGACTTAAATCCATTGTAAATAAACTGATCGAACCTTACCAGTGTGGCATTAGACTTAGATCATATTTTCCAAAGATCAGATTTTCACAATGCGTAAAATAGTGGAGGAGACCATTGACAAACAGATCGATACGCATAACCTTCTTGCCGCTTTCGACAGTCATTCGATTTCGAACGATATTTTAGACAGGGCCATGCTCTTTTGTGAGTCTGAACCGCACAGTCTACTCTAGAAGTTTAATGCTACTGGGGCACACAGATTGTATTGACATCGAACAAGGACAGGACAAAGCACCTGGAGGCAACAAACACATATTTCTTGCATATCGTGAACTACGTCACTTTTGGCAGCTATAAATTTGAAAAAGTTAAGGACTTTGTATATCTGGGAACCAGCATAAATTCCACCAATAATATAAACCTGGAGATGAAGCGTAAAATAACTCTCACTAACACTCTCATTTTTTCCGTCTTATTATACGGCGCAGACGATGACCACCCTAGATGAGACATTTGGAGTATTCGAGAGAGCTTTTTTTTGCAAGATCCTTGGAGCCGTCCGCGTGAGCGATGAGTATGGAAGAAGATGAAACCACGAATTGAGTGAGCGATATAGAGACAATAGATATAGTTAAGCACAAAAAAATCAACGGATGCGCTGTTTTGACCATGTCGTTCGCATGGCAGATGATGTTCAAACCAAAAATTTTAAATAAGTGAAGGAAAATTATCAGGCAAGTGTTAGAAATATGGAAAGAGAGCTCGACATCTCTCGCGAGTCAATTCGAATGATTTTGGTATATATTTTGGGTATGAAACGCGTTCTTGCTTGACTCGTCCCGATAAAGCTGAATTTCGTATTCAAAAGATTTGGCTCCGTGTGATTTTTTCTTGTTCCCCAAACTAAAATTTGCCGCTGCGTGGAATTCGAAATTCGCTGAAGGAGCTGAAGGTGCTTTTGAAAAGTGTTTCGAGGACTGGAAAAATCGTTGATGTAAATGTATTACATCCGTTGGGGATTACTTTGAAGATGATGAAATGAATATTGATGAATAATTAAATATTTTGCGTTTTCGGGAACTTTTTTGTTGCAATGTACATATGTTTACTAAATAATCAGTATGGCGAGACAAATTGATTTCCACATACCTGTTTGTAAATGATTCAGAAATAACTAAGTTTAAAATTACATAATAGAAATTTGATGAAGGGAGTCACAGTATGGAGGGGTATCTGTATTTAAAATTGGTCACAGAATAATTAAGACTGGTGATCTGTTATCATTAAAAGCTATGCAAATGGAAGAAATCGGAATATACATACGTAAGTCAGGTTCGAATGAGACTATCGGAACAATTTTACTTTGTATGCCATCTAAAACTAGTCAAAACTTTTCATATAGTATGCTCTGAAAGTGAATTTTGGTGCTTTTGGCTGATTGTTTATAACATAACCTATAACTTGATGATTCAAACGGGGTTAGATCGTCGAAATAACAGCCGTTGGCCAGATAAAATCCGAAGCAATTTCGGTACTGTAGACTTTACTTGTATTAAGAATGTGAGTCAGTCTGTGCAATATATAAAATCAAACTGTGGATAACATCAGATCAGTACTTCCGTTAGTCCCCATATGACCTAATACAAGAATTTTAAAATTTCGCCCGAAATTTTTATCGTTAGGTGAACAAAAAAAGTTTTCCACACAAGGCCTTGTGTTCGATCGATCATCAAAATAAGCAGCAAATCAGCAGATAGTGAGACAGACAGACGTGGCTAAGTCGACTCAGCTCATCACCCTGATCATTTGTATAAGTTGTTGTCGCTGTAGCGGCGAAAAAAATTCCTGAAGTAATTTCCGGGTACTTAGACCCGACTGTCGTGGAAACGATCATATGTATAAGTATATTTGTTGGGTTAGCTTTAGAGTAGCTTAACCCTCAACGCAACGGCCAGAGAAGTTCCTGTTGTTATCATCAAAGCAAAAGCCTCCTAAGGACATCAAGAGAACATTACTGCAATACGTTGACGAATTTTACACAACTATGCTAACGTGATTTTGGTCGCGAGAAACTCCAGACAAGTACTGACGCCATTCACAGCGGAGCCATCAACACATTCATCGACTCCCTCCTAGTGAATGATGTCTTTGACGTAGAAACACCACCCATTTCAGACCGTGAACTGATAGACCCCTACATGTCCTTTCGTACGTCTCTGCATGATAATAACTCTCCTTCTCTTTGCATGCACCGATAATCCCACCCACTCTCTGGTCCTGGCCCTTTGCCGTCGAGACAGCCCGTTTCCTGTACCCCAGTAATCTCTATGACAATCGATTTTTGCACTTTCCGCAAAACAGGGCTTGTAACTACAACCGCAACAATAACATCTGTCTCACCAACGTTTATTTACTGCATACTGCATTTCATACAGACGTAGCTGTTGATAATTTCTAAGGCTTTTTGAGGAAGTTGCGGGTTTACTGGAACACTGACATGTTTTCATAAGCAAGTTAAATGTAGCCAGGAATCATTTGTGTAAATATTTAAATTTTAAATAAAACTTTGACAATTCGCCAGACCCTTCGCAAACGAGAGTTTTGAGATCTGCTTTACAGTTAAGCGAGAATAAGTACATATATGAAATATATTAAGTAACTTTCCGTTTCTTCATTCCAAAAATAAAAAAATAATTATAAATAATAATAAACTTTAAAATGTGAATTTAAAAACAATTCTTTAATAGGTCTTAATAGGCAAAGTTTTGCTGCTGGCAAATTCTTTGTTGAATACAGAAGAAATGCATTTGAGCACGAAGCAGATGAAGTAGATTCCGGACATTTTTTCGTTTGACAAAAGCGCAGTTGCAGTTGCAGTAAATTTGCTTTTGATATATCATCAATCCGTTGGATCACTAAAAACATCAAAGTAGAATTTAAGATTTTATTTTAATTTTAAACAATAGTTGCTATAATTACCCAGAAAAAGATTTTGGATGTTGAGACGTTAGTTCATCCTCCTGGTTTCCTAAAGCTTTCTTGACATACTGCAAAAAAAAGTGAGTTGAATATACATAGTTCAAGGAAACAAATCATAATTATGGCAATTATTAAATAAATAAATAAATAATTTTAGTACACAAACTTACCATTGGGTTGAGTAAAATGTCCTCTTCCATTTTGTTAATTTGCCTTATTAAGTCCATCGTTTGTGCCATATCTTTCTGAATTTTAAGGAACATTTCGGGAGAATTATATTTTTCAGGATCATCTTTAAAAACAACCATGCCATCCTTTTTATTTATAGTTGCATAAATTTCGCCAGATTTGATCTTAGAAAACAAAAAATAGTTCAAAGCAGTTCTGTTACTATGTTCATTGCACAAAAAACCAACCATATTGAAAATATATCTTTCCGCTTCGGCCGCATCGGCCAGCTGGGCTCTGCTAGCAACATCCGAAAGGGAGAGCGTCAAAAACGTTTTGGTTAACCGCCGTATATTTTTCTTATAAAGCGAAGTTACAACCTGCAATACATTTTAACTAATAACTTAAATATGCATAAGTATGTAATTGTTGGCTAATACCTGTTTTACTAAACCCATATTTTTATCCCGAATAAAGGTTTCGCTAGATTTGTTCATAATTATTCGTAGTTCGTCGCTGGATGATGTCGCGTAAGCGGTTGCCAAGTCATGATAAGACTGCGCGAGGGGCTTCATAAACCGCGAAATCACTGGCGCAGACGATTTTGGTATTGGTAGAACCTAGCGTACAAAAGATAAATTATACTCAAAAGATAGTTGATTAATGGCAGCGGTTACCTTTCCGTGTAGAATTAGTGAAACCAGCACGAATTTCTTATAGGCTTCTAACATTATGTGTGACATGGCCGCAGCAGGAGTGGATATACACACTTCAAAGAAATACAAGGCCCGATCGAAGTTTTTAACAGCAGTATATATCATACCACCATAGTAATAGTAGAGAAGAAAATATTTGGCATCATTATTGGTATCCTATGGGTAATGGGGAATTAGATTTGATAAATACCATATACACATTAAATTCATTAATAATTTAATTTTTATTGTATATTACTCACAGCCGAACTTTGCCCTCGAATTTCAGACGCCGTAGATATGGTGGTTATATCAACATCTAGAAAGCTTAGTGCGGTTTTGAAACACTTCGCTTTCAAGCTCAGCTGGCAGAGATCAGAGTGAATGCTGGTTTGCTGTGAGTCACACAGACGAATCTTCTCGATGGCTTGTGCAACCACTTTAATTCCCTGAATGCAGTGTGGATGATCAACGATAAGGCTCGTAAACATGTGACATAGATCATAGTCTATAATATATAGTGATAGGAAAAGGTTTCTAGTTACAAATAAACGTTTAAATATAAGATTTAAACTCTCAGCACTTACAAGTATACGTAGCATATCGCACTTGTTCGCCGTTGCATTGACTGATAAATTCTTTGTATAGAGTGAACAATTGTGGTAGATCAGCATTCACATTCTACAAATGAAAAGCGTTCTTATTAACTTATAAAATATTAAAATATTCATAAACAAACCGCAGCGCCATTGAATTTGACTAGCAAGACATACAGCACTCCCAGCGAATGTTGTTGAAAATCTAATGTCTCCAGGACATTATCTAGCAAATCCCAATAACGTGAGAGTATATCGACAGATTCATTTAATTGCTCTACCATAATGCGAAAATTTCCTGTTTGAAGACATTACAATCAATGCGCAAAACTAGTTAGAAAAACATCTGTAATAAACTTATTTTGCCGGTTTCTAATGCTACATCTTTGAACGGTGTATGGTTTGCACCGTCTCGAGAAGTGCATTGTAACCCACCTTCGCTGCTTTTTGTCCGCACATTGTTAACATAATTCTCCAATGCACTGGCCATCGCTATGAATTCGATAATTAAGGTAACGATTTAGCAAATATATAAACGAATGATTTGACTAAAAATTCATAATTTGCCAATTGCGAATAGTTTAAAATTCCTCTGTGTCTTATTGCCTTGTTCTCTTCGGTGGTTGAATTTTCGCTTTTTCAATGACAGCAACCACAGTAATGTCTGGCTTGCTATATTTTGTCAAAATAAATCAGCAAATGTTAGAAAGAGACAAATATGTTATGGAAAACGTTGATGTTTGAAATGTTTATTTGACATTTGCAGTAATTTAATTTTTTTGTTATGTCGAATTACTATGGGTTGGCAATGCTGTAATGAACTCTTGGGGTATTCCTACGAAATGTATGCACATGATATACTTATAAAATATTTCAATAACAATTTTTATTAATTTCAACTTAAAGTAATTAAGAATTATTTAACTTCTTGTAACTCTCATATAAATTGATTATAATGATTTTTTTATTTCTTTAAATAGTAAGTTATGACAATCAAAATATATATTAATGGTAATCTGAAAGGCGATAATTCTGTCGTATACTGCCAAAATAGATCACTTTTATTAAGTTGGTACCACCGCAAAATATTTAAAATCCAAGCCCTTCTCACCACAGTCGGTTTCAAGTATTCGGACACGGATTTTTATCCGGCAAAAGACTGGCAACTGTGCACCGCTCCGGGAAATTACTTTCGTTGGGTGTTTGAGCACTACAACAGATAGAATCTAAATTAATAGAAAATGTTTTTCTGGTCTGATTAGTTTAAGCAGAGAACGAGAAATTCCACGTTCTCTGGTTTAAGTTTTAAGAAGCTTACGGTTGCGGGACTTCGACCAACGCTTATTGTGAATTGCTATAAAGAAAAGATGGTAAAGAGTATTGAAAAAACTCTTCGTTTATTGTTTATTGTTCACTCTTTACGCGGCATTCGTAAATATTTCTATTGTTGTTGTTCTTCTTATCAATAATTGTATTGGTAAATTTGCTACATAAATTTATAATAAAAATAAAATTGAAGCTGATGAAAGTTTTTGAGAATGAGTAATGAAGATGGAATTGATTGCTATTCAGGTTCTGCAGGAACAAGATCAAATGTTGCAAGTATGGATTCCTCGATCGTATATGTTTGCAATATCTGTTTTCGGCAATATACTCTAATCGAGGACTTACGGGGCCATTTTATTGAATACCACAAGTGTACACCAAAAGTTGCAGAAAACCCTTGGAAAGAGGAAAAATTTGTAGAACTAACCAATAAAGATTGTCAGACTGCTGCGGCAGAGGAGTCAGATGAATTGCGAAGCTTGCAAATCGAATCACAAAAAGAGGATTCCGTGAAACTGGAAATACGGCCAATGCCATTTAAAAACTTTCGAATTGTACTGCGTTCAAAATTAATTAAGGGGTATTTATGCAAATAACCTGCAAAATTATGGGCCTACCATTTTAAATTTCGTTAAATTTCAGATGCCCCGTAACAAATTCCTGCCCTTACAAATTTGAAAATGAAGCGAAACTTGCATTGCATACTAAGTGCCATACTTGCCCGAATGCGTCTCAGAAGTTTAAATGCTATGAGTGTAGTGTAGAGCTGATAAATTGGAGACGTTGCACGGCACATCTGTGGAAAGCACACCAAATAGATGTGGATCTATTACAATGTCCACAATGCGAGTATAAAGCACATGCGTCCGGTAAGAAATTTGCTTTAGTGACTAAAATAGTAAATTTTTGCTTATTTTTATACATTTACGTACAGTGCTCGTTTGGCGCCACATGCGGGCGCACAAAAAGTGGCGGATGCGTGTTCTACGCTCTCTACGCGCAGTTCAGCGCAAACGTTTGCAGCAAGACTTGAAGAATTGCGATTTGAATGTGGTTCAAGCACCCCCGGTCAATAAAAATAAGTATTATGCTGAGAAGACTTGTGAAATCTGTAGTCGGAAATTTGTAAATGGCAAAACACTTTCAAAACACGTAAAAGCGGTGCATAATAAAATTAAACCGTTTATTTGCAATGTGTGTGGCAAAAAAATGGCGCGTAAGGCCAGTTTGATCGTATGTGCAAATAATTTTTCTGTGCCAGTGTTCGCTTTAATAATTTTTACTTTAGATCCATATGCGTCAACACACTGGCGAAAAGCCGCTACATTGTAAGGTGTGCAAATTTTCGACTCGAGATCCCAGCGTGTTACATAAGCATCAACTACGCCATGAAAAGGTAATTGAGCTTCATGTTAACAAGAAAGGGATATTATAAAATTTATTATTGTCAAGGCGGAAAAATTAAAATGCGCAAAATGTGACTTCACCTGCATTCAAACCAACGCATATAAACGACATATGCGTTTGAACCATTCGGAGGAATATAAAAAAATTGCTTGTGACTTATGCAATTATGTTACTATAAGCTCAGAGCGTTTGCAGGCTCACAAAAGTGATCATCTCAAAGGCTTAATTGTTAATCATGAAGGTTGGTTTTCGTGGGACTGGTGTATTTATTTTTGAAAACATGCGTGGTCTTGGCTACAAATGTTTAAAGTAATGTTTCATATTTCAGACTCTATGGATGCAACACGCTCCGGCACTTCGAAGAATCTCCACAAATTACGCAACAAAAATGAGGTTCCCTTTGTCAAGAGTTGTATATGTATGTATGTATTCCATTACCAAAACCTTTTTTAGATGTCTGCTGATTGCTTCTTGCCAATTGAAAGTATTGACTCACTGCCGCATGAGCCAGCTGTAGATACCGGTGGTGTTACCATACCCGCACCGTCGGAGGATACACAGTTTCCCACCTATTTAAACAACTGATATTTAAACATACACAAATGCAATTTTTCTTTATAAACATTTCTTTATTTATTTCATTTCTTATGATATGATTTCAACTTTCTGAATAATTATTATTAATTTTATTTAATATTTTTTGTTTTGTAATTTACTGCACTAAGTTTGAAAAAATCTCGCTAAATATTCGTATGTTTAAATATGAACTTTATTCTTGTTTGATTATTTTCGCAAATTACTGATCAAATTTAGTGTATTTATTTTTTTTTTAATAAATTGTAAGTTTAAAATTTGGATTTAACGTTTTTGTTTATGTTTATATTTTTATTACACTGAATTATTTCTTAATCAACTAAATTTGCTGCTGCGTTTTCAAGTACGCGCAATACATAATTTTCATTTTGAACGCTTGATTTGTTGTTTTGTTCATTTCATATATCTTCATTTCCTTTTATACGCACTCTTTGTTGCCCTCATGTTAATTTTGTGTTGTTTTTTTCCTTCTAATAAATAATGCTGTATTTTATGATCGTGTTATATATGTAGACTTACTGCTATTAAATATATAAGTATGTATATACTTTGAGCAGTATATGTAGGTGATTTCTCCTTTAGGTTGAGATTTATGTCCATGACTACTACATTGACACCATCATACTTTGCTAAAAAATAAATTCATAGTTGGTCTCATTCCTTTATCCATTTCATAAATAGCATTAAGAATAAATACATGTTTCTTATGCAGTATTGATCTGAAGTATTTTCCTAGATCGCGTTTTGCTTAGTAAAATATTTTATTCGCTTATCCTCAAAATAGTTCACAGAGTAACGTAAATATGTATTTAATTTGTGATTTTATTGTCTGCGTATGTTTTGTATTTGATTAAAATTTCATGTAAATATGTATGCATGCAATATGTAATTATGTATGCGTTTAAGTCTAATTTCAGTTTAAGAAGAAATAAACTCCAATGCTACAACTCAAATATGCATATAAATTTGCTACTTATTTTGCTAACATACTTCAACATATTATCTAACAGGAAAACTCTTTCACGCCTTCAACTATGTAGAGTAAATTGATATCTTAACAAATTTATGCTTATTTATTTGACATTCACAAATTTTCATATAACACCCAACTTAAGCTATGATTTTTATTACCTTTAGGCAGTGTTTACATTTACTATAAATTTTTCAGATTTTTTAATTGTGTCGGAGTAAACTATAAATATAATAAAAATAGTATAAATTATGTACATAGTAACGCAAACAATTGTAATTAATAATAAACAAAAACAAAAACAAAAAAAAAACTAAAGTGAAAAAAACAATTTTTATAACTGGTATTTTAACTTAACTTTTGCATTTATTTAACATTTCAAATCTTGTAGTCACTATACTAAAAATGAGATCAATGCTGAGAAAAGCTTATTTCAAAGGAGTGCATATTCTCAACCAATAACGGTAATAAACTGCAACTGTATATTTGCTAATAGTTTTAATGCAATTTTAATTCAATGAAAGTAACTATAATGGAATAATGAATATAACAAATATATTATAAACAACTATAAATACATTGAAGGGTTAAGCGTAGTCAGAATTTTCCAAATAAGAGTTTTTCCATTTTCTTCAAGTCTAATATCTTAGAAGTGTGCTCTGAAAATTTTAAGTAAATCCGATAAATACTTTTCGAGTTATTCAATGATTAGCAAAGGGTTATCGGGCCTTCGAGCGCAGATAGCTGAAAGCTTTACGTACATTCAGTGTAGAACTTCAAAAGCCTTTGTCTCAAAACTATGTATTTTGAATTGGTGACCACAGTAGCTCGGAAACTGATCGGTATACTCTGACTACACCTAACCACTGCGTCTGTGTGGCATTAAAGCTTGATAGAAACAACTAAGGACGGAGTTAAGTATAAAAATATTTCGGTTTAAAGTGCAAGAGGTTTTCAAAGACTCGTGACTTTGTGCAATTACTGATTCATGGAGTATTATTAGATACAGTACCGACCAAGAAGCAATAAAAATATTATCATATATACTATCGACCAAAAAAAAAAAAACATAAAAATAATTTCAAAACTGTTACTTCCTATCGGCTATGCTCCATTAGTTTCAGGGGTTTTGAAACGGGAGGTGGCAATGTTTCTAGACGAATTGTCAAATGCTATTATTCATTACTTCTTTATAGCTCCACTTTAGTTAAACAGAATCATGCAATAACAGTTGACAGAATATTACGCCAAGTCCGGCACTAAATTTCATTACATGCACTGCCTACAGACGTGTCCTGTAAGCAACTCTTACTATATACTGAGGCAATCCTTCCTCACCTGTATACTCATATATGTCATACTAAGATACTTCCCGTTTCTACCCAATATCACGGAGTTTCGAAATCCTGCAGAATTGAATTCGGGCCCGAATATTGTCTTCCATTTCAGAGAAGAGTGGAAAGGTGTGGGGTGGACACTGCACAGTCATAAGCACATCTACGGATAGGTCCAAAATATATAATTGAGTAGAAGATGATGTTTCAGCATAATTAGATATCTAAATCGTCTACCAGACCACTGCAGTTCCAAGCGGAGTTCACAACAATTAAAGAAAGCCTTTTTGCTCTGACAAAGAGTGGGCTTACAATAAGGGATAAATTTGGGCTTTGAAATTGCTAGTTTCTTGGGATTTCACGTTTCATCTGTCATGGCATGGGGGTCATCGATATCCGAAAAAGGCAAGAATTACCCCATTTTTATTGAAAAAAGAGTAAAAATAGATGCAAAATACTATTTGGAAAATATTTTAACAAGGCATATGGTGCCCCAAGCCACAGAGCTATGAATATGATAATGCACTTCCTGGAAGTTCCTCTCCGAGCCGTTCGATATCAAACGAGGTTTCAGACAAGGCGACTCCATATCGTCCGACTTATTCAATCTACTGCTGGAGCTGAATTGAGAAGGCACAATTTTCTACAAGAGTATATAGCTGCTCGCACCGTTAATTCTGCTTTCTCCAGACTGGATAAGGAGACGAAGCATATGGGTCTTTTAATGAACGAGGGCAAGACGAAATATTTCTTGTGATCAAACAAAAAGTCGACGCACTCGCGACTTGCCTCAGTCAAACACTTCGAGGTCGTAGGTAATTTCATCTGTCTTGGAATCAGTTTTAAGAACAACAACAATATCAGCTTCGAAATTTAACTCAGAATAACCATTGCCAACAGCTACTACTTCTTAGTAAGCAATTGGGAAGTAAAGTCCTTTCGTGACGAAAAAAACCAGACTCTTTAAGTCACTCATTATTCCCGTCCTGCTATATAGTGCAGAGGCATGGACGATGGCAACATCTGATGAGTCAACGTTGCGAGATATGCAACTCCATTGGTGTAATATTAATAAAGAAAAGATTAAAATTCGAACATAAGAACAACTATTATTACTTGTTTTTAATGGTCATGGCAGTTTATCAAAAATTTCAAAAAAAAGCTGAAACGATTCTGTACAACAAAAAATAATTTGGCAGTTATGCGTTTATGGTCTTTTATTCGATGAATTTTTTTTTTTAAAAATAGGCGTCTTCGGCGTATCTCTGCAGTATATGTAGTTATGTATATGGTCTTCTACTCAGTATGACGTGATTTCGTGACTTCTTGTATAACTTAGAGGCGCTACAATGCGTGATTCATATTAAAAAAAATTATACTTAAAGTTTTTAAATATTATAAATACAAGTATTTTTTGGTTTTAGTTCATAATTCTTAACACTAGAACAACAATTAAAAGTCTTTTCACAGGCTGCACACACATCACTCACGTCTGCGTTCACATAGTAATTCGCAAGAACTTGGCCTAGATGCTTTTTTATTTACGCCATTCTCACAAAATGCAATTCAACCAGCCAGAGTTGTTGCTATTGCAGCACACTGCCATACATACATACATAGATTATTAAAATATTCGAGCTCTGGAGGCATGAATGCCTTCATTTGAACCTCATTTGCTTGACTCGTTCATTTGAAAGCTTTCTTCTCTTTGGGAAGAAACATTTATTGCCTATTTTTGCTTGCAAATCTTTTTTGCAAATATTTTGCACTTTCAAATTGCATAACGCAAATAACGGTTTCATATCTTCAATATTATTTAATGCTTACAATTTAATTACATTTTCTTAGTTTGTTTTCTTGTCTTTGTTTTTTTTTTTTAGCACCAGGGCAATCGTATCTGATTATTTGGTTTTTGTTTATTATATTTATTACTATTTCTCTGCTTTGGTTACTAACATTTCTAATTAATTGTTTATGTTGTGCGTCGCATAATAAATGCTGGGATTATTTACGAGTTCCTAAAACTTATGTGACCTCACAATGGGTTAGCGATACATTTTCGAAGTCCGGAGGTTAGTTCACTACTTAATATTAATATGTGTATGTAGGTATGATTTGTATAGTTCGGATTTTTTTTTATTCAGCTAAATTATATAAACTTATTTAATCTTCCATTCTGAGGAAGATCCAGCATTTATTGCCGGGGGGAATTTTTTCTACTAACATATTTTCAATATTGTTGCTACTTCGTAAATTCTTCTGAATTTTTATTAAAATCTCCGATTATGGGGGGTTTGACAACCGTGGATCCGCCACATCTTCATATGGATACAGTTCAGAAGAAGAGTTACATACTTAACTTGGTTCAGAAATGTATGAAAGTATATCAGCGGAAGATGAGCCTTGAAAGATTACCTTGGAATTAGTATAGTAGTACTAGTACTAGTTAAATTGAGAATGTTCAGCATGTGAATTTACATACTGTTAGAGAGTTGGGTTGGCTGAGATGAGTCGAGGTATAGCAACGCGGTAGCGGCAATAACCCAAACTCTTAAAAGTATGATTCACGAAAAATCACTTTCCATAAGCTTTACTAAAACCGACCACTTGATACCGGTCAGTTTGAACGGCAGCATTATGTTATGGTGATAAATCCTAATAACTTTTTCTCAATGATAACCGAATATTTTTGACCGGAGTTGGGTGATATGGACTTGGACTGGTTTCAACAGGACGGCGCCACAAACCACATAGCCAATGTCACAATCGATTAATTGAAACCAAGTTTGGCGAAAAACCAAACCTGACCTTGGCTATGGTCTATGCCAACAAGACAAAGACAATTGATGAACTTCATACGAATATCGAAGGTATCGGCCGATTTATGCTTGAAAACCGTCGGAAATTGGGTTCAGCGTCTGGACTTCTGTAAGCGTGCCAGTGGTAGCCTTGCAAAAGAAATAGAGTTCAATGCATAATAGCATCGAATGTACTTTTACAGGAATAAATAATTTCATTGGTATTCTTATTGGAAAACCCATTATGTGGTATCTAGAAGTCATATGAAAATTCATCATGGCGACCCTCATAAATCGATAATGTAAGTTTCTGCTATGTCTCTTGGCGGGAATGACTTCTAAGATGTTTCAGCGTCAGTTTTGTAACAGAGAGAGAAAGTGTTTGGGCGATGACAACCGGATTTTTAGATTTTTAGCACGAATATCTATTGGACAATATTCAGTAAGAACTCATGCGAGCAGTTTAGTCGATCTCCCACGCTCTACTCTAAACCAGAAGGATCTCGCAGTCGCACAGGATGCAGACGTCGACCAACGTCTGCTAAACGTACTCGAGGTACATAGGAGCAGTGCTAGAGCGCAAGAGGACAACGGATATCCGACTCATAACCATTCTACTGTGTTCTTTTCTTTTTCTTTTATAGTTCGCATATACATAGCAGTGTAAGGCAAACGATGCCTACTTTACTTTCTCCTCAATATTTGACCTCCATGAATGCTTCCTATCAAAGCTAAGCTCCAGGTATTTTACTTTATCAACAGGTTGAAGACGTGAGCCTACGGATAAGGGAAGAGAGAGACGTCTGGGATTCAGTTCTACATTGAATACCGCGCTGCGCTATTGCGAGCTCATGAGAAAAATTTCAGATCGATACTTCACGTATATGAAGATAGACGGATATGGCTAATGGACTCAGCTCATCATGCTGATCTTTTACATATATATTTTATTGGATCTCCTGCGTTTCTTGCTTGGTGTTACAAGCTTCATGGAAAACTTTTTATAATGTGTTCAGGATACACAAATATTTTGGATCCATCCATGTAAAGTTATTTTTTATTTACTATTTTCATATTTCAGACTCATGTACTTTTTAAAAGAACAACGAATACTTAGAAATATCATTCAATATTTGAAAAAGCTTTATCTGTTTCTTTGGGTTCATATCAGATGGATGAGAAGAACTTTTACCTGAACTTGAATTGTGACACGATGGGCTCGGTTTGATTCAAACTGAAGACAAGTTATCACTGCTTGGCAATTTGAAAAGGGGCTAGTTTTTGACAAAGCCGACTACCGGTTTTCATTGAACTCGCTAGAACCACTCATTTTCTCTAGGGGGTTTCAATAGGCCACTACAAAAGTAGACCGAAAGAGACAGCAAAGAAGCAGCAAATCAGTAAGATTTGCCATTTCATCATAGAAAGATATATGGTCTAACAACGAGTCGAAATTATTATAATTTACTACCGAAATTCGGAGTCAGTGGTCTCAACTTTAAGAAGAATGGAACTCCAATATTTTTCAACGCGAAAGCTTGCTCCACATAAGTGTTAACTCAGTTTTAAATCAAGAAGATTATTACATGGATTAAGTATATAAGTTTGCTGATCTCATTAACATAATTTTTATGATTAAAGCTTCATTTAGAGTCGTGTGTGCCTACAAAAATACATTCATAAATATGATTTGCAGTACATCTTTACATAGCTAGACTAGGTTTACACATTGTACACACACAGATGCATGTATTTATATAAAAAATTTGCTGGGTTTGATTCTTGTCTTAATTTTCGGCTTAAAATGAGTAGTAAAAAAGTATATTTTTGCATTTTCTTGTATTGAAAACATGACAGAGATCATTGGATCATTGCGTAGAGACGAGAGCTAGAGTTGTGTAATATGGTAATATGTACTGTTAGTTGACGGGTAAAAACTTACATACGAAATTTTCGAATAAAATTCAAATGCATAAAAACAGGTGAATCGGGTCGTACACACATACTCGTTTTAGTTTTGTGGTTTGTTTGTAGCTTCGCATTTAAACGAATACTCGTATCTCCGCCATTTTCGGCAACACTTTGAATAGTTCCGGGGCACAATTCTGCACGAATTTTAAAGTTGCAATCGAAAGTGGTCAGACTGTGGTCACACGATCGATCTCAACATATCGCACAGAATTGTCGTTTTGTCAGCAAATCACCTCCTTCTCCTCCAGTACCGCAGTATCCATAGAACTCAATGATTTGAGGCGTGTCTGCAGCACCGATGAACCACGAAATTTGCGCTTGATTTTCCTGCAATGAAAAGCAAAACGTCTAAATGAGATTTTTCTGCTTGCTCTTTAAGCGGTGTTCTGGCCGATGGCACTCACTTGTATGCGAAGGCGGCAAACGCACAGCACAGCAGCACAATGATGAGACACAAGGTGGCCAATATCTCAGTGGGCAGTTTCATAATGGCCGAACATTGTAGGAAAGTCTCATCGTCCCCGGAAGGGCAGTGTACAATGCCGTCGCACCAAACGCTCGCGTTGACGCAAGCACCGAGCTCGGAACACTTGTACTGACAGTCTTCTGCATGAGTTGAGGAAATATTAGAATTTTGACTCGCAATATAAATATATATATGTAAGTGCTATGCTCACCTGCAATACTTAATACTGGTCTAGGAACCAATTCCATCCAATTAAATGTAAAATCGCCATTCTCCGGGCGTAGATACTCCACACTAATGGCCTTTGAGCGATTCGCAATTGAGTAAATGGGGCGCTCATTCCAGCCAGCGCTGAAGATTTCGACAAACTCGTAGGCCTTTGAATCGGGCGATAGTGGACACGCGGTTATTGTCAAACCTAAAAAAAGGCATTTCATAGTAAGAAGTTACGAAAAAGAGGTTTAGCACCATCTAGTCTACGCTACTTGTACAGTCGCTTTACACTATTTCTAGGCTTACCTTCAGAAGTTGTAAGCACAACTCGCGCCTTCGTTTCGCAACGATAAGAACTGGTACCCACCACGGTTGTATTCAATGCTTTCTTCGGATTGTATTTACGCAAGAATATTGATTTCAGGCGCACATATAAAAATTTGTTACCGTTGGATGGTTCAATTAACCAAGGACGCGTGCGGCATTCCATCTAATGAATTGAAAATATTGAAAATATGTACAATATCGTTTTATTAGTCCGAGATAAATCGCACTCACATCACCGAATGTCATGTGGATAGTGCCACTGGGGCCGAACTTGCGTCGGCCATCTTTACAGCTTGCTGGTCCTTTGATGAATTCAAACATGCCCTCGAAGTTGATGGCGTCCGGATCGTCAAGTGTGGTCATATTTATTGCAGTAAAGTGAACTTCGAGATCCCGACTGGTTGAGGTGTATTCAACAGGTAGATGTGACGAGTTCGACGAATTGCATAGACAACCACGTGGCAATAAAATCGAATCGTGATAGGGACGTTCAAAAATCTAGAAGGTTGGAAATAGATATTAAGAAAGCACAGGTCTTTCGCTTGAAAAAGTTCATATATTTCTATAATTCCATAGGGATTTAACGATTTTTATTAACTTTACGATTTACTTACCTCGATGCGCGCATTAGTATCGCCGTAACAGAAGGATCGATTTATGTCCTCGTCCACCCGCGACATGCACGGCCTATTGAGTGTGGTTACCTTACGTAATTTGATGCGTATACGTTCACCTCGTTGACCTTCAAACTTGTAAATGCACTTCAAGTTGCGTGTGCCGCCACGCCCGAAGAGGAATATATTGCGTACGCTGCGAAAGATTGCCGGGTCTTTCCGATCCATAAGACTGCTAACGAACTTACGATTACAATCGTTCTCGCCGCCAGCAAGCGGCAGACCGTCTTGATGCAGATCGATGAATTCATACTTCAGTTTGAATTCCAGTGGACTAAAAGTAAAAGAAACGGCTTAGACTTCTGCATACGGTAGAGGTCTCGACTGCCATGTAGCTGACACTTACCGCAACACAGTTGACTCTGTGTTCTTGAGTTCCAGTGTTATGCTATCGCTGCTTGACACATAACTTTCCGATATCGTGCAGGGCCGCGCATAAGTCTCGTTGATATTCGAACGATCACAGGTGCGCGGTACCGTGCCACGGCAATAACGCGCAATAACATTTGTCGAATTGTGACTGTAATGTGAGACTAACGGATGTGCAGGTGCGTCGCTGGCACTGCAAAACAATAATAGTTATGATGAATTGCAAGGAATGTAAATACCTGTACGCTTACCAGTTGAGATCTTTGCATGCCGGCGGCTCCCTTAGAGCGCCGTCCCAGATGCGTAGCATGCCACTACAATCCTCATGCGTTTGCAGCACGCCAATCGCGCCTACTGATGTCTCATCCATCTGCCCGAATTCCGGATCCAAGTTGAATTTCATCATCGAGATCCACACCTTGAAACGGGAGAGCGGTTGATTCATACCTTGTGCACTGGTGCGGCGCGACAAACTCAGATGATCGAAAGTTTTAAATACACCCATGCCTTGTAAATGATATAGGCAAGTAGTATTCGGCGCCAATGAATGTTTAGGGCTTTCAAGTATGCCACGTCCAGCGCCGCGTATCCAAAACTCACACGGTTTTTTGTTCTTCGAATACGTGGGACTCATGACATCTACGAAAATCACCTCAACCTGCAAACAATTTTGTTGTATAAGTTATGCAATTCTATAATATAATAATATCCATACGTCTAATTGAAAACCGTAGAGCGGCAAAACTTGCGAAGATGTGCCTGTGAATGTACCAAAAGGCGAAGTCGTAAATTCCACCAATAACTCGGGTCCACTGGACACGGCTGCCGGCACTGCTTGTCCGCCGCCGCAAAACTTCAACACGACCGGGTCACGTGTCGTGTAGCCATCGTAAACCGTCACGTAGTCCTGTAAAAACAGCAGAGTTAGTCGCCTCTTCTGTTGAAAGCCGAAAATAAGTAGAGAAACTGCCTCCAATTTGCTGACAAAGCTTATCACACAAACTGGGAAAGTTAGGCTTGGACAGCGGAAGTAGAAGAATTTTTAAGCCGATGCTAGAAAGTTCTTGTTCATAGTCCAATTAAGACAGTGGTGTAAGGAATTTAGTCAATGGTGCCTAAGTTTGGCTACAAGGAAAAACTACAGTGTGACTCCAGTTTATTAGCGCAATTACTTTTGGAAACTACGATGTACAGTTAGTTACAGTTTCAGTTGAAAATTTAAATAAATGTTTATTTGAACTGGCACATGTGGGTTTGTAGTGGAGGATACCTATGGGGGTACATAAATATCTACAAATTGTTGCAAAAGCGGGGGAAATAAATGTGTAAGCCAAGTGAACTAAGGGAAAATATTAAATTCAAGTCTAGTTCAATACTGAGGTAGTTGGGTGTAGGCGGTGACCACTTGTTTCTTGATACTTTAATTGGCGTTCTCATTTGTGTGCCTGTGTAGGTTTGTTAGTGTGGTTTAGTAAAAAATTTACCCCACCTTTATCGATTAATTGCGAATTGTCTCGTTTTTGCTTTAGATCATACGAAATAGACACGCAACAATCACGTTTAATACGAAGCTGAAATATACTGCGGTTTTGCGGCTAAAAGTAGTTACTTACGGTAAAACCCCTTCAGGAAAGTCTGCGCTAAAAAATATTTCAGCAGTTGTCATCAATGTATGTCTTCCGAATAAGTTGTTGTGAAGCAGATTATCAAAAAAGACCTGAAACCGAAGTCCGAAGACCCATCCGCCTTCGTACGCAATAATTGGAGCAGGTCCATCCACTTTATAGCTTATTTTAAGGCAGAGTCTTGGTTCGCGGGCTTACAAGTATTGACACCGAACGTTCGACAAACGTCTTTTCATCAACAAAAAGCCACTGTTTGGTGTGTTATATGGGCAGAGGGTATCATTAGTCCATATTTCATCAAAAATTAAACAATCTAAAATGTTACAAACAATGCGGAATGCTACAGAGCCAGGACTAATAACTCTTTTGTGTCTAAATCGGAAGATGTTGATGTGAACCATAATATCATACAACCAACGAACAACAGTCGTTGTGTTTTTACATGAGTACCTGCCGACGATGGTCGTACCCCACGGTGCTTAAATGTGTTTTTTGCAAGTATTATTTGGTTCCAATTGGTCAGGTGGAAGAGACAAGTTTTCCACCTTAGTTAAGTTCAAAGCTTATCTAAAACTTCAGCCGTGGTGAGTGTCCGGCACCCCGCTGCAGTGCGGTCCTACTCTGAATTGAATTTTCAATTTTATTTGCCTTTAAGTTTAAATCACAGCCAACATGAGGCCAAACCCAATGAGCGGATTGTAGCGAACTCCAAGGAACCAGATATAAGTTTTGGGTCAGATCTTGAGAATTAAGTAACTATCAGTTAAGCTCCATCAAACTCAATGACCGGTGACATTTGTCGCTTTAACTTCAAATGTCTTTTCATTAGAAGGAATCTCAATCAAAGTCTGTAATATTTAAGCCAAAGTTCAAGCTGAGTATTATAGCACTATTTATGACAAGACTATGCTATATTTTTGAGGCAAGCCAAATAACAAACATAGTGCTTATTGAATTTTAGTCGCCACTTACGACAGGCATACCTTACTATGGACAAATTCTACCTCCTGCCCGCTGGGGGACAACCAACGAACAATCAAATCAGTAGTAGTCTACAAGACGGATATATTTAATCTTTATGACAGTCACCTTTTCGTACTGGGCTTTTGACTTTATTCGTGCCATTTATCTAGTGGAATGTGGATGAGCCGCAATACACTTTTCGGTGCAATTTAACTAATCTAAATTAGTTCGCGGTTGTTTAGTGCCCTTCTGATTTCAATTGACCCACAAGTGCAAACATATATAAGCTCTATTATTGTAAATTATAAATTGAAAATGTATGAATGTACAAGTATGTATAATAATAATTGTTGCCCAAAATCGAGAGAGAGAGAGAGGTCATTAGGGAAAAAAGGGAGATCGCACAATCTGTGTCAAATACCGTGGGATAAGACTCCTCAACATCGCATATAAGGTTCTATGGAGCGTATTGTGTGAAATACTAAAACCCACCTGGCAAAACTAGACCTGCCAAATCAACAACTGACCAGATATTCATCATGCGCCAAATCTTGGAAAAAACCCTGAAATGAAGATCGACCCACATCACTTTTTCGTCGAAATTTAAAGCTGCTTTTGTCAGTATGAAAAGGCCTTTATGCCACGATGTTTGAATTTGGTATACCCGCAAACTAATATGGCTTTGTAAAATAACGTTGAGTAATACGAAAAGCTCCGTCAGGATCGGGAACGACCTCTCCGAGCTGTAAGATACCAAACGAGGATTCAGACAAGGCGACTGCCTATCTTGTGAATTCTTCAATCTGCTGCTGGAGAAAATAATTCGAGCTGCAGAACTAAATAGAGAACGTGGAATCTTTTATAAGAGTGCACAGCTGCTGGCGAACGCCGATGATATTGCTATCATTGGCCTCAATATCCGCGCCGTTAGTTTTGCTTTCGCGCCGTTAGTTTTGCTTTCACCAGATTGGATAAGAAAGCGAAGCGTATGGGTCTGGTTGTGAAAAAGGACAACACTTTCGTGCTCGCTTGTTATCAAACAAATAGTCGTCGCACTCGCGATTCGGGGCCCGCGTCACTGTTGACAGTCACAACTTCGAAGTCGTAGATAATTTTGTGTCTCTCGGAACTAGTATTAAAACCAACAAGAATGTCAGCACCGAAATCCAACGCAGTATAATTCCTGCTAACAGTTGCTACTTCGGACTGAGTAAGCAATTGAGAAGTAAAGTTCTCTTTGGCCACACAAATCCCAAACTCTATAAGTCACTCTTTATTCCCGCCCTGCTCTATCGTACAGAGGCAGGGACGAGAACAACATCTGATTAGTCGGCGTTATGAGTTTTCGAGAGAAAGGTTCAGCGGAAGATTTATGGTCCTTACCGCATTGGCAAATGTCAAGTCGATGGAACGATGAGTTATACGACGATATTGAATCAGCGAATTAAAAGACAGCGGCTACCTTGGCTAGGTCATGTCGTCCAAATGGATGAAAACTCCACTCCAGCTCTGAAATTATTCGACGTAGTATCCGTCGGAGGAAGCAGATTAAGACCTCTATTTCATTAGAAAGACCTGGTAGACGAAGATCTGGAAACACTTTGAATTTCCAATTGGCTAAACAGCGGAAAGGATGAACGATTGGCGTGCTGTTGTAAATTCGGCGTAAGATTTTTGGTATATCTTAAAGAAGAGACTAAAGAACGAGCTAAGATAGAAATTCCGGTCTGCACTGACCGTTTCGTTTACTGTCGCCGGTCTAAAGCCACCCGTAAGCTTGAACTCTCCATGAGTTTTGACGACACTTAATGTGCTGAAATGCATTATAATAGCTATCGCCTATTTGCAATGCATTGCTAATAACAGAAGCCATATCTTAAATTCAATTTCGAAGTTATGTTTATTTGCCTCATAGAGATATACGATATTTGGATAAACTTTGGAGTGCGGCAATGGCAATGGGCTTGCCAATTTAGCTGGAAGCAAGATGAATAACGATAGTGCACGCCCAAAGACAGCAATTAGGCGCTGCACCGCTTTCCCGTAATGACTAGGGCAGAATTCGCATGCATTGTACTGATGTTTGGCTCTATGCATGCTGGTCGTCCGAAGCGCGCCTTCACGGTTCACACTTCAATCGGTTGGCGTAGGGATGCGGCAAAATGCAACTGCTGGTGTCAAAGCTAATATGTAATGTGTTCGTCGTCCTGCTACTGGGCAATCGAGGTGATGCTGGTGTCGTGTGGTGCATTCTGCCGGTCATCCATCAAGTTTTATTGCTGAGCCAGCAAAATTATAGCAACTGCCGTTATTCAGACACATACATATGCGCATATGTATGCAGTGTGAATAATGAGCGTTGAAGACAGAGCGTGCCAGAAAGGAAAAACTGCCATCAAAGCAGCAAATTGTGTGGTGAGAAGTGTCTTGCCGACGGAATGGTAAAATCTGAGGAAAGAACTATATAATAGCTGTTCGATCTGAACAATTTTTTCGAGGATTGCAGCGCTGCTTTGGAAAAATATCTGTGGTGAGTTTCACGAAGAAACTTTGTCAAATAAAAAAGTTTGCCATGCAAGGACTTGAGGTTGAGCGGTTCGATAGTAGACCGCAGTAGATTGTTCGGCTGAGACTAATTTTTTCTTGGCTGAGACTCATTTTTAACCAACAGATTTACAAAATACAAGTTTTTTATTCACTCCCTCAAACGGTTTTACGTCCAGTTCGCGGAGAAATGTTAATCTTATGTACATTTAAAACTGTAAACGCTGGTGGGTTGAGGGACACAAGCGGAAGCACTTAGTTCAGTGAGCCTTAGAGTGACAAAACAAGACAAAAAAAAAAGAAACGAAGGATAATGTATAAAAATTGAAATGGAAAGCTGCTAAGAGAAATAAAATCGCAGATTAAATAAGTAAAACGGCAAATGAAAGCAGCCCTAAAAGGATTGTTGGTGTGCAGCGAAGCCATTAAGTGGGAAAGTAAACACGTTGCCCTCGACACTTAGCGGCAAGACACGCGCTCCCATTATGATGCTAATACGCCTCGTTGGTATGCAAACTTTACCAACTCAAAAAACTACCGGGGAAAAACCCGGCAAAAGAGCAACGAAACTTGGCAGCTACAAAAAGTGTGCAAACGATGGGAAAACTTTCGCCCAAACAAAATAAATCTGTTAGCAACATAGCTAAAAGGAAGAAGAAAGCAAACTGGTAGCACTGCCGAAAAAATTGAAACGAGAGGACGTGCGAAAATGCCAACGCTGTTGCTGACCGAACTGCAGGGACGCCATTCGACGCTGTTGGACGCCACTCAGGGCCAAATGGTGCTCATGAATATGATGAATTAGCGTGCTTAAGATTCGCGGTGGATACACCCAAGCACCCGCAGCACATCCGATTCGACCAGCTGGCCTTTGAGCGCGTTGGCACGGCGCAGCTTTAAGCGGATCAACACTACTTTGTTTGCACATCTGGAATATATGTATGGAATGCACATATGTATGGAATGTACATATGTATGTGTGGTTTTGTATTTTTGAGAGGTTGAATTAACACATATGTATGTATGTTCGTATGATATGCATATCCGGTTTGATTTACACATGTGCTGTGCACACATATTGCAGCAGACTTGCGCGCCCCGGCATAAAGCAGCGCATCATAACTGTCCGCGCATGCATATGGGAAGCATATGTGAATGTTTGTAAGGTTTTTTTGTATACATGTTGGCGATTTAAGCTTATACCGGTAATTGACCTCCACATGTCCAGCTGTTGGAGATTCCATTTAACCCTAAGTGCGAAGATTAGAATTTTGAAAGAATGATTTGTGTATGTACATGCTTTAGGGTGTTCGTTATTTCGCATGTCGATTTTTTGTGTCCACTGAAGTTTCAGTTTTTGCTCTCAAAAAATATCGAACGAATAAGCACTTTATTTTAAATTTATAACGTGTCTAAATCATTTTTCTTTGCCCATGTATTTAACATAGGATTTTTTGATCTTTTGTAATAAATTTTTTATTTCAAATCTAGAGAAAAAAATAATATTCAAATACAAAATTTACCACTTTAAGGAAAAGGCTTTTTTGTGTGCATAAAAATATGCCTTTAAAAGTTATAAACAGTTAATGCCTTACAAATTTTGTGTTTCTCATACGACACGGTGTACCCTATGAATACGGTAATAATTGATTTATAACAAAAACTGAAATTTGATGCTTAGGAAATAATGAAAATCCTTAAGTATGTATATAAAGATAAATATAAATAAAATATATATAATAAAATATAAATAAATGTTTTCCCAAAAATGTCTTGAGTTTGATTGATTAATTTGCATGACAGTTATAGTATATGCTATAGTTGTCCGATATCGATGGTTCCGAAAAATGAACAGGTTCTTGGTGACAAAAGGACGTGTGCACAATTTCGGCATGTTGTTTGATACTCAAGGGGGTTGGTATTGCAGGTGAGCAGAATCGCTCCGTAGTGCCGTTAAGCAAAATCTAAAGAGCTATAAGCTGCAAGGTATTGTGATAGAGGAGCTGTAAATTTAAAAAAAATGAGTGTGGCCTCGATCTCCAAAGGTGAGCGTATCTCAATAAACTTCTTAACCTATTTCAATCAAACGTGCTAATAGGAAGTCTTTTGAAAAGTTCTTTATATACGGTGAAAATCGTTTAAATCAGTTTATCAATAATCGAGAAAACTACTTAGAATGCGATGACTTCGTGACAACTTAATATACCCTGTTCAGGGTATAATGAGGAATTTTTTTCGATATTAAGTCAAAATAAGGTGGGAAATAAATATTTTGAAATAATAATAAAGACAGGATAGTTTAATTCTTCCTATAATCTGGTAGGCCAATAAGCCACGCATAGACCAGTTTTGGTCTTTTGCGAGTTTAGTTGCTAGGTCCAAGAAGAGAAGTCATCCTTTAGAATGCCTGCGCTTGACGCGAATTTTAACAGACCCTGCGGCCTCACTATCGATACCTCCTCCAGTGGACTCCAGATGCTTACAGCGTTGTCTTGCCAATGCGAGAGATGCACCATTGTTTCCCTAGTGCTCTGCAGTCTTCTTAATCTGGTGTTGATATAAAAGCCGTATATCTTTTCATTTCCTCCAATTTTGCTATAAACATTCTCTATAGGACTCTTTGCCGGGAAACGAGTTAAAATGCTTTTAATTCTTAAAAAAATCACCCACGCCCCTCTACTTCCTCTTCACTACTTAAGATTGCCAGTAAATAATTTTTTTTTTCATTGCCCAGAAGACTCATTGTTTTTTTGCTTTGAAAATTATCTAACCTGACCTATTAAGAGCAAAGAATCTTGCTCCACATTCGATTCCACACCATAATTATATCGGGTAAAATATATAAAAATTTTACACTGTGTGACATGTAAATATGGTAGGCGAGTTTGAATGAAATCAATATTTTGACTTTATTAATTTGTAAATGTTCCACCTAGGGCTGCCTAACGTTGATGAAGTCCCAAAAAAGTAGTTTAATGTGGCCAAATTTCCGAAAGTTCGTCAGATTGAAGTGATGGTTCATGCGCTGTAAGACTTCTTCTTGAATCCGACTTTCAAGAAATGCAAAACCACAGCAGCTTTTTTTAAATGCAAGGTGGGTCTCACCAAAAGTTATGCTTGGCTTTACGAAACCGCGGTTAAGCCAATACTGTGTTATAGTGTATTTGTCTGGTGGCATGTGCTCGGCCACGCTCGCTTAATAGCTGGAACGCGTTCAACAAGTGGCTCTAATTGGCATCAGCGGTGTACTAAGTACAAGGCCAAAGATGGCACTTTATGCCCTTCTACATATATCACCAGTCCACACAGCCGGTCGATGCATGCTGTGGAGGTTGGAGGTGTTGAACACAACAAGAGTTACAGAGAGAGAATCCATCACACTTAGACTGCATTCCCGATAACTTGGCTTCCTGCGTCACGGAACTTACCTAGCGGTTCTTCTCCTACCACATACCTCTGAGAGATATATGGGTGGGGCGGAGTTCTGGAGAAAAACGAAATGAACTTTTTGCGGATAGATCGAAGTTCAAGAGGTAGGTTGGTGGGAAGTCTTCTGTCTTGAGCTCTCAATCAACTATTGTTTCAGACTGTTCAGACCATTGTAATTTCTTTTAAGCAAAAGTGGCAGCCGGCTTCTTTGAGAGCAATCCACTCCGATAGTAGAGTTGATATAAAAGCCTTGAGCTCGTGGACTGTGAGGTTAAAGCAAGTTAACCCTAGAACCTGTGATTTGTCTGGGATAGGTATTGGCCGTATCAATAAATTTGTGGCATGATCATGGCGTTTTGTCGATATGCGACAAGCGTCTCTAGCTGTAAGAGTGGACTCATTTGTGGCCTCACTAGAAATCAGTCTCTTTACCTAACTTAACTCAATGTGAGTCTTTTAAATATTGTAGGTACTCCATATTTTGCAACCTCAGTGGTATATACCAATTAAGTGTTTTCATTTTAATTTGTCCAATTTCCCGGGAATAAAAAAAATTTTAACAAAATTTTGAGTACTACGAAATTAATTAATTAGTAAGTAATTAGTTCGCAATTAGTTAATTATTTATTTAATTTAATGAATTTTAAATATTAATTAAATAAATCAATTATTTACTAATTAGTTACTAACTAAATTTAATTAAATTAATTTTAATTTAATTATTTTAATTAATTATTTTAATTAATTTAATTATTTTAATTAATTTTAAATTAATTAAATAAATCAGTTATTTATTAATTAATTACTAACTAGTTAATTAATTTTACTTAAATTAATTAAGTAATAAATTAATTACTTTCTAATTAAGTTTAATTTTTAATTTCAGTTTAGTTTAGTTTAATTAATTAGTAATTAATTACTAATTTACATTTAGCAAATGCATTTGTTGTTATAATATATAATGATATTCCCCGAATGCATTAACAACTGTTGCTAATGTCACTGAACTTGGGGGTCTTCGACTAATCGATGCGCTTTAAATACTACTACATCACACGCAGTATTCGGTTACACTTGCTGGCATTTTGCGGTACGTATGCGACACGCATATTTAATTAGGGGTGGTTCGGCCACCCGCATCGAGTTCTTCAGTGTTTAAACGGAGGGTGTGACTGGCGGCATTCAGGTGTTATGTAATTAAATGCTTTTATTGATTAATTACAGGTAAATAGAAAGCGTACCTTAATTTATTTGCATGCGGTTGAAGAGGAGTCGTGGTTTTAAAAATGATTGTTTTTTTGGTTGTAAGATTTATATGAAGTACGTACGTAGTATCGAATTTGTGAGAATGACTACTTTTTTATTGTACTAAAATTCATGTTAACGAGACTTCACTGTATACATTTGTATATGTACGTGTAATGAGTAATTACAATAAATACTAATTCGGCGTTGCATGTGCACAATTACATGTAAATAAAGTGAATAAAGAGAAGTGGAGTATGTGCGAAGGCAGTACATTGAAGATAGGATTTAGGATATAGTGTTACTTAGGTCATTGTACTACAATATAGGAGAGAGCAAAGCTACTCCTTACTTAAATTTAATTGATTTGTGTATTTCGTGTTTATAGTTAAATTATTTGAATTAATCTTGAGATTTGCTGTTTAAAGCGCTATTCTACATGTGCTACTTAAAGGTGTAGGTACACTATGTAGTCTCTTGCTTACCGTTGACTTCCATTTGGGCCTCAAGTGGTCCTAATTGAGCATAACATTAAAATGTGCGAAAATATTTAATTTAAAATTGTCGTTTAATGGTTAAGAGTTATTTGTTTAGTGGCAGACGTGGTGTATGAGTAGCATGCTGTAGTACTCTACTACAGTACAGTAGACTATGGTAGGGTGCTATTTATTTAGAATATTAGTAAACTTACATATATGTACATAACTAGTGGTTTTTGTTGTTTTAAAAGTTTAAAAATACCGATTTCAAAAATGTAGTAATTTGGTTTTATAATATAACGAAGTTTTCTTCACCGTAGTACAGCAGCTTTGGTTGGAAGGCTATAGGCACTGGAGAAAAGGAATGTGGCGGGCGGCTTTAGTATGAAGATGGATAGAGGCTGTACTGCTTAGAAAGATAGCTAAATCCACTGTGCCCACAGTGTGGAGTTCTCTCGCCTCTACTATGGAGTCTAGTAATAGATGCTTGGGTTGCTTATAAACAATGGGATTCGATGTCAGTGGTAAGTCGATGACATTGTCATAATGGTACAAGATAAATTTGAGAATACTTTCTGCGAAGCGGCTTAAGTCTAGCATAGGGATGATGCAATACGGTGAAAATAATTGTCGTCCCTTTTACAAAACGAAGATCTCTTCCGGGCTTGAGGCCCCTAACCCTAGGTGTCTAAAGAGATGAAGTTTTTGGGTCGATCATAGCATATAGAACTAACACTGTCTAGAGCCACCAAGGCACTCATGATATACAGACACGTAGCGGGTTGATCCTGCAAATCAGGTATCATCAAGGGGGGTGTGACATGATCGTATCGACTATGGTCACTTATGGAGCGGTTGATTAGGCATTGAAGGCAACAAAGTCTTCGGTAGGTCTTCAACTATCGAAGCTGCAAAGACTCGCCTGCGTCTGCACTTCAGGGTAAATGCGCACTTGGCCAACCGCAGCAATTGAAGTTATGCTGGAGCTCACACCGATCCATCTAGTGATCAAAAAGGCAGTGAGGCATACCATGATGCTCATGGCAGCAGAGGGTTTTGGCAAAGGGAAGGTAATGTCATCTCAATAAATGAAGGCCTTAGGAGAAGACACACGACTGGCTCGAAAACACCAGAAGGAATTGGAGCAGGCATTGCGAGACCGCATATCAAACTATCCATACCAATGGGATGTTTTTCGGGCATCTTTCAAGCAGAAATCTTTGCTATCATACTTCAAAGCATCTATCGGAATCAGCGTATCACTATACACAGCGGTGGGAAGACGACACTAAAATAGATCTCAACTTATGTACTCGTAGTCAAATCGCTTTAGTGGAGGAGTGTATAGAAAGGCTGAACCGCCTATATCTTTGCAACTATGTACACCTGAACTGAGTGTCGGATCATAAAGCTGTAGCCGGCAATGAGCTGACTGAATTAGCCCGCTCTACGGCGGTTTTTAGGATGATAGGGCCAGAAAAAGTTAATATTTGATACAAGTTCAGCTAGATGATAATTGTAAAGTAAATACTATGAGAAAACCACCACCAATTAGTTACCTCGATTGAGGCTATATAAAAGTTTGGTAGTGTTTTGTGGATTATCTGCGTATGCATTGAAAAATATTTTGGTTCTAAGCGTTAATAAACATGCTTTTCTCTTCTGAAGACAAAATTTTTTATTCCTCATTAAAAACAACAGGGATTTTATTGGGTAACAACTCATAAACTCCAAAAGATTATTACTTTTCTAAACCTAAAATAAAGCTCAGCATCGCAGAAAGCTTATACAATGTAGACGTTTTAAAGGTATTTTGTGGGTATTACATATGGAAGAATTTCATTAAATTCTTTTATTCTTTATCCTACATACATATTTTATGACCTTAAGGTTGTGATCACTTCTATGTATTTTGGTGAACGAATTTTCTTTATTAATCATCATTGACAGTTTCCAGTGTATTTTGCATACAAAATATAAAAAAGACACCTCAGTTCTGCTAACAATCTGCTGCATACATTTATCAATATTTATAGGGACTCCTTAGAGCATCTGTGCACGAGTTCCACTTTGTTTTGGCTGCGTCGCCACCATTAATATGTTATTCAATAATTTCGTGATTGAAATTTTTGGTCGACACTTTTATTAAATTTCGTGTGCAGCATATGAAAACGCTTCAAAGTGGCGCCCAACAACGTGAACGCATAATTAAATAACGGCAAATTTACGATGCTACAAATTGACATGTACGAGTATGTATGCATGGCAGTCTACGAAACAGTGTACGAAGGTACGAAAAAGGAAAGTAAAGCAGATTTCACTGCCGACTGGTGTTTTGTTCCTGCTTTCCTCAAGTTTAATGAAAATTCTCAATTTTTCTGCGCTTTGCTGCCAGCGCTCGCCTTTGGGTGAGTAGCTTAAATAATATCCTTTTGGTATTTCTTTAATTATAAAGCGCAGCAGCGTTACAGAATGCAAAATATTACACGCAGAAACTTCTTTTTATTTAAAAGAAAAAAGAGGAGAGCAAGTGAAAGCAAAATTCTCTGCTAGAAAAATCTTTTCAAATGGCTGTGCTGGCGCTGTGGAGAGCGCAAACGTGTAAGCACAAAACGCAAAGGCGGATAATCCTTTGGGAAAAACTGGTGCTGGCATAGAATAAAGCTACCGAAAAGCATTACAAAACTGCCGAAGTGCTAAATGGAAAGGTAATTTCAAGCGCAATACGCGAAACAGCTTTAGAAGTGTAAATGAAATCAACCAGCCATAGTGTTCTTGCAATTTTTGAAAATTTAAGAAAAAGGCAGCGCCTTTGCAATTTGCTGTTGAGCGGATCTTGTAGAAAAGTTGATATGAAATCTTATCACTGTATCATGATTTTATATAAATCGATGCAAAATCCTTTGCTTTATAGCTTTCCCCTGACTAATGGTTTGAGCTTTGCTTTAAAGTGTGAAGCTAGTCAATTTCTTTACTAACTTTGAATTTGCTTAAACAAGTTTTGTGCTTTTAAAGTTTTCGATTTCCGTCTTTTGATAACCGACATTATATACGAGTATTACTCACTTTACTGACATCATTATCTATACTAAATCTATATAAATTTTCGTACCTGCACATTATCGCATTCACTCCATGTTTTTAGACGCGGTTCAAATTTCTTATCTTTTTCGCTGGTGCTAGGCGGTGGTTTGCTGCCGATTCCCGTATCTTGTGTGGATATCCAGACTAAATTTCCTTTGGATTGTCTCACCAGTATCATGGCGTGTTTGCCATGCGGCACTTCATGCTGTAAAGAAAGTCAAATATAATAATGGCATTAATTTTTTTATTAGGTGACAACACTGTTGTAACATTTAAGAGATATATTTTCTATAAACATTTCATCAATTAATTAATTTATTTATTCCTTTTTTAATTTGGAGCAATATCCTTAACTGTAAACTTTGTTAATCCTATACAGTTGGATACTAGCTGTAGAGTTTTGATGTAATATACATATATACATATAGATGCATATACACTCTGTTAAGAAAGTATCGTGAATTTATAAATGAAACGAAAATTTTCCAATCATCATCCAAATTTATTTTATCGCCTTCAAAGTAACATCCATTTGAAGCGATGCATATGTGTGTGTTTCTTCCAATCGTAAAAACATTTTTTATAGACACTTTCCGAAGTGGCCGTCAGCTCTCGCGTCGAATTTGTTTTGATGTCTTCAATTGAGTCGAAGCGTGTTCCCCGAAGTGGATATTTCAGTACGGAGAATAAGAAAAAGTCACCATGAGCTTTGTGTGCTCATCTGTTATCATGATGAAGAATCCACGAATTGTTGGCCCACAAACCCGGACGTTTACGACGGATAGCGTCTCGTAAGCGCCTCATAAAACCAAGATAATACTCTTTGTTGACGGTTTGACCAGTTGGAATGTATTCATAGTGGACGACACCAAGAATATCGAAGAAAACAAAACTATTGTTTTTTCTGATAAAAATGACAGCTCTTGAGTTTCTTCAGCTTGCTCTTTGTCCCAAATGCGGCAATTTTGCTTGTTCACATACCCATTGAGCCAGAAGTGGGCCTAATCGCTGAACAAAATTTGGCCCGAAAACGTCGGATCTTCTTGGAACTTTTCATATTTAAGTATTGAATATGAATGAATAATTCAATTTCCATTTACTAGAGCGAGTTACAGATTAGGAAATTCACATACGTACAAAAACGCATTTGCTTTCCCACAACCAAAACGAATCTTGTCATAAATTACGCAATGATTCCACCACACTCTTCTAACCAAACGAAAAAAGGGTGTAGTCGTATGTAAGTTTCTCCATAATCAGCAGAAAATTCTTTTGGTGGAATTTCAATTTATTTTACTCAATAAATTTTCACAGCGAAACCCCGACACATTTCAATACAAACTCACATAGGTGCCATATATTTTGGCCCTGTTGGCTCGCAGCAGAAAAACCATTTATCTCTAAATGATAGCTGAGCTTTTTCCAAACTGTACGACTTCATTTGTGCACCTGCAAGGTTATTTGCTTTGTTCAAAATAAGTTCACAATTGCTATTCGCGTAAATACAGTATTCCATAGATAAATATGCCATGTCCATGCGCGCTCTTTGATTAAATAATTCGCCAGTTTTTGCTTATAAGCTTTGGCAACTTTAATAAGGATACGTTTATCAAAGCCATACTGTATCGTGGCTCTTTAAATGCGCGAAATAGTGCAGTGGTATTAAGAGTCTTTTAGTGCTCTAGCTATTTATGTGCATACAGTTGTACCGGAAAGGAGAAACAGAGAATCGCCGTGAAATCATAAATGTCTGATAGATGCTTCGGCCAATACAGAATCGTCTATGCGCACTGATTTGCACCGAGGCGGCCATTTCAGCAATGCGATTCGATAGTCCAAGTGCCGACTGCAATATAAATAGTTTTGTGTGCTTCGAAAGCAATTCGTAATCAGCGTGTGATTTATCTGTTTTATTACTGCTGCTGTTTTTCCAATAGTTTTTGCCAGCTGTTGAACAAAGCGATTTTGCCCTTTGGCAAACTGAAAAGGCGGTGTTCGTGGGTACGAAGACGTGCGAGAGTATTGTCTTTGCGCATCACGGCAGTTTGATTCAAAGAATTTCGTGAATTATGTATAAAAAAGAAATATGATACGCATTTAGACTGCAAACTAAAGAGATTGAACTCATACTCGTATTGCAGACTTTTATTTAGTGTTGCTCTTGAGAAGAAAGTTTTTGCACTCATATGAGAAAGACCTTCTTACTGTTTTTTAGTATTTAAAATATTAAATTTATATAAACTTTTATAACGATTTAAAAAGGTTAAAAAATACATTGAAATATTATGAAATAATTTTTATAAAACAAGAAAATAAGGATTAAGGTTGGAAATGGTCGGTCCTTCGATCAGATAGCGAAAAGTTTATCTGATAACTTTCTCAGTTGAACAATATATTTGCTTTAAATTTGTATTTCCAATGAAATCGCGACTTGGTTACGTTAATTGTTGATTCAAAATCGATGGATCTCACGTGATTTGTGTTACGCAAAAGCTCTTACAAGAGCTCACCAGATCTTCATAGATTGGCAAATTGCCTTGGTGCTTAGCACAAATTTTTTGAGCGGTTAATATCAGTCCCAGCCGATTTGCTAAGTACGTCAAAGTTGTATCTATCAATATATTTCAATGTCAGTCTGGGGAACGTCAAGCAATGGAGGAGAAAGTGACAAGTTCCTCCTCATCTTCCTCCATACATATTATGTTGTCAAAAAACTTTTGCGGTATTTTTATTGAATTTTCAATTGTTCATAAAATTGATTACAATAATGCGATTCAAGTCAAATATGCGCCGTTTTGTTCGATGACGCGTTCCCAACGAGATGACAACTTCATAATGCCCCTCTCATAGAAGCTCGCTTCTCTATTGGCAAAAAACTCGGAGAGCTAATTTTCATAGGAATATCTTGTGGCCAACTTCAGACTACCAAGCGCGTTCGTCATGGACAGAAACAGGTGGTAATCACTTGGTGCGAGATCTGGACTATGGACGGTGGATGCAAAAGAACCTCCCATCCGAGCTCCCGGAGCTTCTGGCGCGTCACTAAAGATGTGTGTGTGGCCTGGCGTTGTCCTGATGGAAGACAATTCGGCCTCTGTTGATCAAAGATGACCTCTTCTGCATGAGTGCTGCCTTCAAGCGGTCCAGTTGTTGGCAGTACAGGTCCGAATTGAGCGTTTGGCCATAGGGCAGCAGGCCCCCACCAAACACACAGAAGAATCTTCCTGGCCATCAATCCAGGCTTGGCCACCGTCTGGGCCGCTCCACCGCTTTGCGACCACGACCGTTTGCGCCTTACGTTATCGTAAGTGACTTTGTTGCGATTCAGAAGCGATTCGCATGCGTCGATACGGTCAAAGATGTTTTTTTGCGTCAATTCGTGTGGCACCCATACATCGAGCTTCTTAGTGACTCAAAGCTTCTTCAAATGGTTTATAACGGTTTGATGACTCATGCCCAGCTCTTGACCGATGCTACGGCTGCTACTATGCCGGTCTATTTCGACCAATTTAGCGATTTTATCGCAATTTTCGACGACAGGCCTTCTGGAGCGTGGCGCATCTTCGACCACCTCTACACCAGAACGAAAACGTTGAAACCATCGTTGTGCGGTGGAAATGGAAACTGTCGCATATTGGATAGTGAACAGTGAGAATACCAACAATTGAGGCAAGATTTACTTCACAAAAAGTTGTTCGGAGAACGTCTTATGGTTCCCTCTGTGCCAAAGGGATCTCACAGTCGCACAAGTAATGGTTGTTGACCACCGCTTTTTGAGCTTACTGCAGGTCCATAGGTCGGGCGCTAGAACGCAAGAGCACTTCAAAAAACAGACCCGATATCAACCGACTGAAATTGGGGTATGGGTGCCCAGAAAGTTTGTCGGTCTTACAGTCTAATATGGCATAGCTTGAAGCTATTACTAATGAGGTCATTCGGAAATTATGTGTTTACAATGGAACAAAATGGAGGAAATTATTGAAAATTATCAATATAATTATAAGTGTTTTGAGGAGTCTATTTTATCACGAATACAACGATAAAACATCAAATGAGGGAAGTGAAGCAATCAAGAACTTGCTGCTATTGTGTCGCACATCCAACTCTGCAGATAACATCGAAAAGTTTCTAAATATCCCCGTGTAGGAATCAAAAAGATAACATAGGATCTCAAAAACTCTTATCAATCGACTTAACACATTTTGGTTAAATTTTTGGAAGTGTGTCAATGTTAGAGTCGCTCCAAAACACCTGAATTTTTTGCAAGAACGATATCGTAACTTAATGTAGTGATCCGATTTAAAAAATTTCTGCGGTGATTCTATCATTGCTTTGTACAAATATATTCGTCAAATAAAAAATTACTTGAGCACATATAAGCACTTGATCCCGATTGTTCAGTTTGTGTGGCAGCTTTATGATATAGTGATCAGATCTAAGCAATTTCTTAGGAGATTGTACAGTTGCTTAGTACAATAATCTAGTCCAAATTTCGTTATGATACCCAGTCGAATAAAAAAGTTTTTACCATAAAGACTTGATCGTCCAGTTTGTAGTGCAGCTATATGCTGTATATAGGATTTTTTCATAGGGACGATACAAAAGTATATCATAAGGGACAGCAAACGACGCCATATTTTTCTCATTCTTTTGACATTTCTCTTTAGTAAAATTTGACATCTCATCATGGAAAGATATACGGTCCAAAAACGAGTCGAAATTATTAAAATTGACTTCTGAAATTCGGAGACATTGGCCTCAACTTTAAGAGCGCTATGTCCAATTTATAATCGTCATAATCATTCTGTCAGATCAACAATTGACCGTCTAGTGGAAAAAATTTAATCCACAGAAATAGTAAAAAATGTTCCCGTGCCAGTGAGACAAAGAAGTTCCCGTAGTGTCAACTGAGGAAGACCCCAATCAATCTCTCACAAGGCGTTCTCAAGCGTTGTGAATCTCTGTGACGTCGTTGTGGTGAATTTTGGCCTACTTCCTTACAAGATCAAATTAACGCAAGAACTGAAGCCGCTTGACCTTCAGAATCGTCGTTTGTTCGTTAATTGAACAAGCAACAACTTGAAAATAATCTGGATTTTCATCGAAAAATCATCTTCAGCAATGACGCGCTTTTCTGGTTGAAAGGTTTCGTCAATAGGCATAATATGTATTATTGGTGAGAAAGAAATTTAAACGTACTCCATGGGTCACCGTTTCATACCGAAAAAAATATATTTGGTGGAGTTTATGGGCCGGAGGCGTCATTGGGCCGTATTGGTTATTGTTACCGTTCAATGATTACTGAGTATTTTTAGTCCGTTGGATAGGCTTGGACAATATGTGGTTCCAACAAGACGGCGCCACAAGCCACATAGCGAGCGTCACTATCGATTTATTGAAAACCAAGTTTGGTGAACGTGCAATGGCCCAGTCAAGTCTAGACGATCGAGGCTTCCTGCGATGTGACGACATTAGAATATTTCCTGTGTGTATGGTCTATGCCAACAAGCCAGCGACAATTGATGAACTTCGTACGAATATTGAATGTGAAATTGCAGCAGTATCGGCCGATCTATGCTTCAAAACAGTCGAAAATTGGGTTCAGTGTCTGGACTTCTGCAAGAGTGTCCATGGTGGCCATACAAAGGAAATCGGGCTCCATATATAATAACATCGAATGTACTTTCACAGGAATAAAGAATTGCATGGATATCGCAAACCCATAATAATAAGGAATTCTCCCACTCAAAATCTTTACCTTGAACTTCTACGCATGGTTAGGTGAATAGGTGTAGTGGTAATAAAAGTTTCAAGCAGCAGAATATTGCATGCGGATGCGCATAAAAGAAAGCCTGATAAATTATTTTAAAAATACTACTTTAAATTTATTTGACCTTTCCTCTATGCTACACCTTTCATCAAATTAGGTGGAAAGGTCAGTTAATGCACCTAATTTAATAACATTACCTCTGACCATTCGTGAGCAAAACTGCTGTTACGAGTATTTTCGTTGACGAAGGTTGACCACACCGAGGAAAGTTAATGATATAAGATGGAAGGCCTACATAAATGAACTGAAAATATAAGAAAACGCAACAACAATGTGCAAAAAAGTTATTTTTAATGACTAAATTGTTGTTGGAAATCTAAGAATGTTGTGCTAATGTACTTGTTGTTTTTTATACAAAGTACACCCATACAAGCCGAGCAACTTTTGTGCGGACAAGGACATGACAGGCAACTTAATCAAATAAAATGAAGAGGCAATTTGAGGAGCGAAATGACATCAAAATGATAGATGATAACAGTGAGTAGAAGCGGAATAATGTTGCGCTTTGAAAGGCACTCATTGAATTGATAGTAAAAGAAACATGATAAATTTGAAAAACAAACTGCAAAATGAAGAAAATTACAATGAAATGTAATTAAAATGCTGAAAAAGCGGTGGAGAAGCAAAATAAGAGTGGAGGCTAACTAGGGAGCTTTGTACATTCCACTACTTTAAAATTTTCAGCTATTTGTGAGATTTATAAAAAACATGCGCAGGTATAGTAGACAAGTAAGAGTAATGTATAGAACAGTTTCAAAAGAAATATTACAATGTTGTATGTACTTATTTTTAAAGTGAGTGGTGTCGTTATTGGCGGTTGAGAGGTGGTAGCAGTTGAGGAGTTATTGAGAAAAAATGTCGGAACACGGATTTCTAAATGGAAAGCTTTGCTCTCTTTCCTCTCGGAGTGCTTAAAATTCTAACGAGTAGTTCGATCAGTCTTTGTGAGCTATACACCGATTTTTGGGTCCTGGTTGCCTTGTCATTCTTATAATATGAGAAAATGTTGATTTATTGCTCAACATTATCTTCTTGTCAGAAATGGAGGCCATCTGAACTTCATTACGAAGCCTTAGAAATTCACCAGAGTATGAGGTATAAAGTCAAGCGGATGTTTGGAAATATGTTAGGATATGAGAATTAGGGGACTTAGAACACAGCTGAAAAGCACCGTAATTCGAAAGATATACCTACTGAATTTCATTAAGATTTATTACATATTGTCCGATAGATGCGGTATAAAGTCATTCGAAATTTCGAAAAAATCGAATACATTCCATCGAGGTGAGAAGCCTACGCACATAGGATCCACTTCAAGAAACGTTCTAGACATAACACTATACGCAAGTTGATATGCATTGGAAGAAAATTGAAGGGTGGTCAGCACACCGTCCTTTTCAGACCATAGGGACAACTACGTCTCAATTAGATCGGAAGCAAAGGCCAGAAAGTATAGACAGATACTATTAGGCAAGTGACTTAGATCCTGCGTGAACAACTGATATGAAGAGCTTCAAGAGAGCGTGACTGTATGTACGATTGCTCTAAATACAGCTCTTCACTACGCACGCCCTACGTTGCGACTCAAGGACAAAAAAGGGCCATCTTGCTGAAACAAGGATCTTGCATACCCAAAGTACGGGAATGCTTCAATTGGGCCAAACTAGCAGAAAGTGAGGACTGTTGTCCCGAATATAAATATCGTCTAAGGGACTACAAGCAGTTGGTGTACAGGACTAAGCGAGAATCCTGAAACAACTTTTGTAGTGGATTTTAAAAGGTCCACGAGGTGGCGAGACTTAAGAAAATATTATCCCAAAGCCCCGTCTCGTTCGTTATAATTCGCAAAAGTAGCAGAGAATGGGTGGACAACTTCCAGGACTCATTGGAAGCCCTAGTCAGCGTGCACTTTCCGTTCGCAACAATTCGAACGGACTTATTGTACGACTTGGCGCGTTTTATGGCGAGATCTTAAATTGAAAGCTTGTAAAATACAGCTTTTGGTAGAACTGAAGCCGCTGGATCTTCCCAAGCTACATCGCTTCTCTCTGTGATCTCTTGAAAAGCTAAAGAAGATCCGACGAACCAAATTTTGTTCAGCGATGAGACCCATTTCTTGTTCAATGGGTACAAAAGCAATAAAAATTGCCGCATTTGGGACGAAAAGCAACCTGAAGAGACTCAAGAGCTGCCATTTCATCCAGAAAAAAAAAACAGATGTTTGGTGTGGTATGTAAGCCGGTGCATGAGTCCATATTTCTACATAACTGATGCCAGTGAAAACGAAACAGTCAATGGCGATCGTTATTGCGCCATGATAAGTGGCTATTTGATGCCTGAGATTGAAGCTCCTAATCTCGTCGATATTTGGTTTCTACAAGTTGGCGACACTTCTCAAACATCACATCAATCAATGGATTTATTGAGAGAACACTTCAGTCGAAATGCTTGAACGAGACATTTGAAATTGCATTAAACGGATGAACCATCTGAGACGATAGATAGAGATAGGGCACTTCGAAATAGATCACCCTTTATACAGATATAAAACTCAGTCAACTCTACCAAATAAAAATGACACGATCGATGTGGCAGTAGTCTTTAATCTTATTCCTAGTTATGAGCCGATACCTTGTCAAAGCACTTTTTCTACGTTTCTAGACCACAAGTTGAAGAAGAAGATCCATCGAATAACGAATAAAAGAAAAAGTGCCTATTTAATAGTATAATAATCTGGCTTCGGATTTGAAAGAGTGTCTCCTCCTATATATTTACTATACTTTATATATATAGAATACATATATACGTGTTGTCGATACTAAGAAATCATCTTGCATTAGGAGTAAGTTAAACAAGAGTCTTTCCTACTTCATAGCCACTTGTAGCGCGTTTGTTTACACTCCCATTAAATACATCCTAACTCAACTAACTCAATAGCCATCACTTATACCTACCATATGTACAAAGGGTTGATTTTGCTTAAGAGCTTGCGAGAAAAACTTTTTTACTAAAAAAAAAACGCATAAAATTTGCAAAATCTCATCGGTTCTTTTATTTGAAACGTTAGATTGGTTCATGACATTTACTTTTTGAAGATAATTTCATTTAAATGTTGACCGCGGCTGCGTCTTAGGTGGTCCATTCGGAAGTCCAATTTTGGGCAACTTTTTCGAGCATTTCGGCCGGAATAGCCCGAATTTCTTCGGAAATGTTGTCTTCCAAAGCTGGAATAGTTGCTGGCTTATTTCTGTAGACTTTAGACTTGACGTAGCCCCACAAAAAATAGTCTAAAGGCGTTAAATCGCATGATCTTGGTGGCCAACTTACGGGTCCATTTCTTGAGATGAATTGTTGTCCGAAGTTTTCCCTCAAAATGGCCATAGAATCGCGAGCTGTGTGGCATGTAGCGCCATCTTGTTGAAACCACATGTCAACCAAGTTCAGTTCTTCCATTTTTGGCAACAAAAAGTTTGTTAGCATCGAACGATAGCGATCGCCATTCACCGTAACGTTGCGTCCAACAGCATCTTTGAAAAAATACGGTCCAATGATTCCACCAGCGTACAAACCACACCAAACAGTGCATTTTTCGGGATGCATGGGCAGTTCTTGAACGGCTTCTGGTTGCTCTTCACCCCAAATGCGGCAATTTTGCTTATTTACGTAGCCATTCAACCAGAAATGAGCCTCATCGCTGAACAAAATTTGTCGATAAAAAAGCGCGAAACACATTTCGAACCGAACACTGATTTTGGTAATAAAATTCAATGATTTGCAAGCGTTGCTCGTTAGTAACTCTATTCATGATGAAATGTCAAAGCATACTGAGCATCTTTCTCTTTGACACCATGTCTGAAATCCCACGTGATCTGTCAAATACTAATGCATGAAATCCTAACCTCAAAAAATCACCCGTTACAAAGAGACAAATATTCTGACAGATATTTTGCTTTACCGTGTCAGTTGCGAGAAAAACTCTGACGTTTACTAAACTCATTAACGCTCTACATGAACATGAGTAAACGGCGGGCATTGCTATGCCACCGCAAATACTCAACTGCGAACGAGACGAAGGCAAAGGTGGGCTGCACTACGGAGAAATTAAAGAAAATGTCCTGCTAATGTGATTGTGAGCTTTGGCCGGCATTATGTTGGAAAGGAGTCAAGCACTCGTTAAACTTCTCTTTACGTGCCCATTGCGCCCATTCGTTTATTTACTTACTATTTACTTTTTGTGTTAAATACAGACAACGAACGGCCTTATAACCTTATTTTACCGACAGAAAATTTGTATGTGCGACCGTTCATGTAAGTCTGTGGGATTATAGAATCTTCTGCAAAAAGCAAAAACATGACTGTCTGTATTTGTGTGTTGTTCCATTTAACTCTGACCTGATATTACTGGACTGTGAAGTGAAAATAGCAGCAAACACTTGGCCATGATGCTATATTGGGCACAGCTGGATAGCACATGAGGAAAATAATCCTCAATCTCATTATTTGAAAAATTATTTGCTTTGAATGAAAATGGGCTTACAAGTAAGACATGCGAGTAAGTATTTATATAAACATTAAATGGCAGCAAAGGAATGACGAGGATATAAATAACGGGTGATTTTTTTTGAGGTTAGGATTTTCATGCATTAGTATTTGACAGATCACGTGGGATTTCAGACATGGTGTCAAAGAGAAAGATGCTCAGTATGCTTTGACATTTCATCATGAATAGACTTACTAACGAGCAACGCTTGCAAATCATTGAATTTTATTACCAAAATCAGTGTTCGGTTCGAAATGTGTTTCGCGCGCGTGTTTTGTTCAGCGATGAGGCTCATTTCTGGTTGAATGGCTACGTAAATAAGCAAAATTGCCGCATTTGGGGTGAAGAGCAACCAGAAGCCGTTCAAGAACTGCCCATGCATCCCGAAAAATGCACTGTTTGGTGTGGTTTGTACGCTGGTGGAATCATTGGACCGTATTTTTTCAAAGATGCTGTTGGACGCAACGTTACGGTGAATGGCGATCGCTATCGTTCGATGCTAACAAACTTTTTGTTGCCAAAAATGGAAGAACTGAACTTGGTTGACATGTGGTTTCAACAAGATGGCGCTACATGCCACACAGCTCGCGATTTCTATGGCCATTTTGAGGGAAAACTTCGGACAACAATTCATCTCAAGAAATGGACCCGTAAGTTGGCCACCAAGATCATGCGATTTAACGCCTTTAGACTATTTTTTGTGGGGCTACGTCAAGTCTAAAGTCTACAGAAATAAGCCAGCAACTATTCCAGCTTTGGAAGACAACATTTCCGAAGAAATTCGGGCTATTCCGGCCGAAATGCTCGAAAAAGTTGCCCAAAATTGGACTTTCCGAATGGACCACCTAAGACGCAGCCGCGGTCAACATTTAAATGAAATTATCTTCAAAAAGTAAATGTCATGAACCAATCTAACGTTTCAAATAAAGAACCGATGAGATTTTGCAAATTTTATGCGTTTTTTTTTAAAAAAAAGTTATGAAGCTCTTAAAAAATCACCCTATATAACATTAAGCTTTGATGGAGGTCATTAAATTTGGCACACCTGAGCGTATACGTGATTTTATAGTATACTTGTATGTAGAGTGCCCGAAGGAGAGAAAAGGCTAATGTCTAGTTGTAAAGGTGCGAGGACTTGATTCAGATAAAAGTGATTATTTTATTTCAGAGTATTTAATTTTATTAAATTAATTCATTACAGTATGCGCATGTCAGTGAGCATTATTTAAGAACATTAATAATGTACTGGGTAGTCGTAAAAGTCTTTTCGTATTTTGTCAATAGTTGCCATTGCAGTCGTATATCACCAGTGCTACCAATCACATTGTGTCATACCATATACTATAGTATTGGAAAGGTGAGATTTTAAGCTTAATTTAACCAAAGAAAATTTAATCCAGGGAAGCTGAAAAAAGTTAAATCTGTTCAAAAATGACTGAAAATAATGAAGAAATACGCTATCTTTAGAATTTTTTTAAAAATGGATAAAAGTGGTCTATTGAAACGAATGTGTACCGTTTATTTATTTATTAGTATAAATACAAAAAAGAAAAAATAAATTAAAACTTGATTCGAAATACGAAAAGACTTTTTCGACTACCCAATATTTCTGGCCTTCATTCAAATTTCTTCTTATATTTCAGTTAAAATATTCTACTCTTATAGCACCTTGCCTAAATCTCTCAAAATATTTCCTTACCGACCACTACCTTTTAGTGCCTTTTCCATTTATTTGACACTCTTGGTCGTTAGTCAGAGCACCGAGTGGCGTTCATTACATTGAGTGCTTTTCGAGATTTCCGTGCTCAATTTTTCCACCATTTGACTTTCGCGTACCGTCTCTCCTTGCCGCAGTGTGCACTTTTGTTCTTCTTTGAATGTGGTTTCTCTGTGCATTTCACGTGTTTGCTAACATGCTTTCGAGGTTTGTTCGAAAAAAAATCCGAAAATGGTAAGATTTTATTTTTTCGCTTTTTCTCACCGGAAGTTTTGTTTGCCATGGTAACAAAAAAGCGCTCGAAATCCATTGAAAATGAGTGTCTGAGTCGAATTAAAATAAATTTGTATGCTTCGCTCGGTGATGGCCATGCATTCACTGCAAAGTGGTTCGCTAGTCCGTCGATGCTGTGGCAGTGAAGGTGGCAAAGCACACACTGTGAGTGATTATGTAAATCAAAATGCTTTTATAGCTTCATCAAACTCTTGTCTTCCAATCAGAAGTACTGATTAGGAACTTCACGCTAAATTGCATGCTTAATTGCTTTAATTGAGTATATTGGCTTTGGTATACGGATATCATATTCGATCTGCAATACACACTCACCTGTCGAACGGCGTAGTAGCAGGTCAAGTTGCGCGGATAAATGCCGGGGAAGTTGGGTGATTGCAGACGGCACGCTTTCCTGTCGCAATCGCTGAAAATGCGTGAACAGTATGTGCCCGGTATGAGATCGCCTGTATGCGAGGAGGAATTAGAACAATAACAATTATGTTTAATTAAATAATTTGAAATCAAAAACTATAATTTTTTATTGAAATTGTGCGAAAGTTTCTTACTCACCCAGATAGTACTTTGGCTCCGTGTAGTTCAGTGCGTCCTTTTCCACAGCTGGTTGCAGCGAGCTCATGAAGGTCTTATTATTGGCGTAAGCACTGAACAGGCTGAAATCCTGGCCATAGCGGTCCGAATGTGCGCCGCTGGAATTTGTGAAATCTTCGATTGCATTTTGATTCTGAAAACTGCTGCGATTATACCACTGTCGAAGTTCTGTAAAGGGGGTACAAGGGACATGAAATAAGTAAGGAGTTCGATAAAGCTAGGGAAAAATTGTTCATGTCATATAAACACAGGAACAGTTTTTAGCACTTAATCGTTATTTAATGCAAATTCTTAGTATTTATTTTCTGCGTAAACAATTTAGTATTTAAACCGACTTCTGTTTTGGACGCCACTCCTTGTAAAATGAAATCAATTTGGCAAATGCTGCGAAATTTTATCAGTTGGCAAAGGGTTTTTCCTTCTCTTCTAAAGGGGATTTTTTTAAGAGCTTGATAACTTTTTTTTTTAAAAAACGCATAAAAATTTGCAAAATCACATAGGTTCTTTATATTAATCGTTAGATTGGTTCATGACATTTACTTTTTGAAGTTAATTTCATTTAAATGTTGACCGCGGCTGCGTCTTAGGTGGTCCATTCGGAAAGTCCAATTTTGGGCAACTTTTTCGAGCATTTCGGCCGGAATAGCCCGAATTTCTTCGGAAATGTTGTCTTCCAAAGCTGGAATAGTTGCTGGCTTATTTCTGTAGACTTTAGACTTGACGTAGCCCCATTTCTTGAGATGAATTGTTGTCCGAAGTTTTCCCTTAAAATGGCCATAGAATCGCGAGCTGTGTGGCATGTAGCGCCATCTTGTTGAAACCACATGTCAACCAAGTTCAGTTTCTTCCATTTTTGGCAACAAAAAGTTTGTTAGCATCGAACGATAGCGATCGCCATTCACCGTAACGTTGCGTCCAACAGCATCTTTGAAAAAATACGGTCCAATGATTCCACCAGCGTACAAACCACACCAAACAGTGCATTTTTCGGGATGCATGGGCAGTTCTTGAACGGCTTCTGGTTGCTCTTCACCCCAAATGAGTGCGAAACTTGGTCACAATCGCATTAATTGTTTGCTCACTTGTCGATTATGTAGACCATAAATCGGACGTAAAGCGCGAAACACATTTCGAACCGAACACTGATTTTGGTAATAAAATTCAATGATTTGCAAGCGTTGCTCGTTAGTAAGTCTATTCATGATGAAATGTCAAAGCATACTGAGCATCTTTCTCTTTGACACCATGTCTGAAATCCCACGTGATCTGTCAATACTAATGCATGAAAATCCTAACCTCAAAAAAATCACCCGTTATATTAAGAATGCGTTTAATAAAGTGATTTGAATGTGTGTGTGTGTGAAATTAAGTGAAGTTTAGTGCTCTTTTATCTGAAATATCTGATTATTCTTTCTTCCAAATTTTAGTTAACAAAATTTAAGAATATTTTTAGTAGAAAATGCAGCTGATAAAGTTTTCACAAGTGATGGGTATAGTTTTGTTCACCTAACGCTTGTGTGTATAATCCAAAAATAATTGGAATATAGTGCTCAAAAAGACCACTGAACGAAAAGTTATAAATTGTCTTAGGTAAACTTCACGACATGCAGACTTAGGTAGGGTCATCTGTGGTTAGAAAAATTCTGAAAGAGTTGGCGGCGCCAGCCCTATAATAAGTTCAATATACATACATATGTACATATGTATCTCTCGACCCGTTCAAGTTAACTAGACCAAATTCGCTCAAGGCAAATACTTTCGATATACACTCCGGCTGTGTGAAAATGGGTGAAATCGAATAAAAATCGGGCCACTTTCCGAATCACGGTTAAGTTGTAAACGACTAGGAGTGCGATAAATCACCAAACAAATTAATCAGAAACAGTAAATTTTACGAGTTGTGTTCAAAAGTATCGCGAATTTTGTTGTTTTTTCAAAAATTATTTATTATTCATGAATATCCATTTTGTCCCCTTCAAAGTAATCCCCATGAGATATTATACACTTATGCCAACGGTTTTTCCAATCTCGAAATCGAAGCTTTTCAAAAAATCATTTTTTTTATCTCTCCTTCGATGCCGTCTTTATCTCGTCAAGAGAAGCGTAACGTCGTCCTTTCATGGGCCTCTTCAGTTTAGGGAACAAGAAAAAGTCACAGGGGGCCAGATCTGGTGAATACGGTGGCTGCGGCACCATTAGTGTGTTGTTTTTGGCCAAGAAGTCGCGCACAAGCAACGATGTGTGAGCAGGGGCGTTATCGTGGTCCATTTTTCCAATTTTTGTTCTTCCACAAATCTGGGCATTTCTGGCGGATTGCTGCGCGCAAATTGCGCATAACTTGCAGGTAATATTCCTTATTGACCGTTCTTCCCTGTGGCAAGAACTCATGATGCACCACGTCCCTGCAATCGAAGAAAACTGTCAGTTACGATTCGCGAGACTTTTTGAACACACTTCGTACACCAAAGGTGGCAGAAAGGGTTTTGTAAGAGCCGTATCAAAATTGGAATACGGGCCTAACACACCCAATTTTAGCTAAAATCTCTTATTTCAGGACCTACCCGACAAATTTCAATCAAAATTGAGTACCTAACATAACCATGACATTTCTATATAACGGCATGATAATTCTCGAAGTCGGACCACAACCATGCCTCCTTTCCTATAATCTAATTCTAAATTCCATTTGATTCTTCACTTTTACAGTACACAAATCAAATACGAAAACATATAACAGAGAGTCCTTTTTCTGATAATAATTTAGCCAAAAATGCGTAAAAATCGGTTGATACCTTTTCAAGTCCCGATATACCTAATATAAAAATCTTCGATGGTTTCGAAAATGAAATTAAATCCGTTTAATAATATCCCAATAGAAAGATATACATAGTTTTTACTTCCGGTTGCCTTATAACGTATATACTCGTATTGGCCAATGTGTATAATAAACCGCGCAGTTAGTTTCTCCTTTCTTCCAGAATGGATAAGGAAGCGAAGCAAATGGGTCTAGTGGTAAACGGGGCAAGACGAAATATCTCCTGTCATCAAAACCAATAGTCGTCGTACTTGCGACTCACGTCAAGTCACTGTTGACAGCCATAACTTTGAAGCCGCAGCTAATTTCTTCCATTGAACTAGCATTAACAACCAACAAGAATTTCAACCTCGAAACCAACAACAACTATTTTGTGCTATTTTGCAATGAGTAGGTAATTGAGAAGTAAAGCCCTCTCTAGACGAACAGTGACAAAACTCAATAAGTCATTTATAATACCCGTCCTGTTGTAGGGAGCAGAGGCATTTACGATGACAACATCTGATGAGTCGACGTTACGAGTTAATCGAGAGAAAGGTTCAGTGGAAGATTTATGGTATTTTGTGCATTGGACCGACCCAAATCTTATCTTATCTGATCACTAAATTTCTTCTCTCAATAAATATATTTATTGATGCGATTTGTGTAAAGTGATGCCGTCTTGTTGAAACCCAGTGTCGCTGAGAATACGAAATTCAATTTCAGGTATGAAATACTAGTCAGTTGTCATGGCGCAGCTAAGGGTAGCCATTGACGGTTTACGTTTCTCAACGGTATCATTTTTGAAGAAATATGGATGGATGATTCCACCGGCGCAGAAACCACACTAAACCGTTGTTTTTTTGGCAGCTTTTCGGGTCGTTTTTGTTTAAAATGCGGTATTTTGCGTGTTTATGGGCCCATAGAGCCCATAGTAGCAAGAACATTCAACGTTTTCGAGCGAATTTCGCCCATTTCTGGCACAATGGGTATGTAAACAAGCAAAAGATTTCGCTGTGGAAAGGTCGAGCGGCTTCAGTTCTTGCACGCGTCATTTGTTAAAAAAAGCCTATTGAAAAAGCAGTTATAAATGATTTTCGATTACTGGTCGATTTTTTTCCTTTTTTATCCATAATATTAAATTTAGGTCTCTTTCTTTGAGTTTATATCAGATATATCCCATTTGAGTTAATTAAGTTGATTTTGGCATTAATCTTCAGGTATGAGGCAATATATAGTTATGAAGTTAAGTTACTCCACGACGTATAATATAATTTAATAAGATACAAAATATATATCATTGAATTAGTGAGTGTTGAATTCTTTCGCTAACATTCCTCAATATAAAGTTTTAACAACATCTGAAGTTATTTCTCCAGGTTCGATCCTTGCGAGAGTATAAAAAGTTCGGTTTTAATCGTACTTAACCCTTTCCGACTGGTGTTTATTTGTTAAACCGATCCAATATTTAGGGATTAGACATGAACTTGCGATGTAAACATATTGCAAATGGATCCACACTCTTGAGAAAACTTTATACTTTATATCCTGAAGAGGCTAGACTAAGTTTGCCACGATGTTGGTAACACCCAAAAGAAAAAATTGGATACTCTGTGACGTGTATATGATATAACATTAAGATCAGCGTGATGACTGAGTCAACAACACATACAACATCTTTAGAATATTTTCCACTTTAGCTAGTTCAAAGTGCGCCGTCTTTAAACGCGTTTTTATCGAAATTGTGTTTTTGAAGTCGGTTGCCAAGATTCCTCGAGAACTACCCAACCAATATTCATGAAATTTTATAAATCTTTGAGATAGATTCCTGAAGAGTTTGGCTGAAGGATGTTTTTTTTTCGATTACAACTATTTGAAAAAATAATGTCGCGAAATTTTCACTGAATTTGATATTTTTTTGTAATAACGTCTGCCAAAGTTCCTATTTTCAGTTTTTTTTCTTCGTTCAGGTTCTAGATTACGGTTTTTGACTAAAGCACTTATTTTCCACTTTATACAGATGATCTTGTAAGGAGTTATCCAGGTTCATCTTTTTCCAAGAGGTCACCGAAAATGCAGTCGCAATGGCCGAGTTTAACATATTTTTTTTCCAAAAATTTCAGAATGTTCTTATTATTATTGTATGTTTGTAATAAAAAAATCGAATCAAATATTTAATTTTTGATATGACAAAAAAAATTGTTGAAATTTGGCTGTTTTTTACTCCAGGAAACCCATGTAACCCCTTGATGTAATCTTAGAAGAAAGTGTTCAAATCGGAACAGTAGTGCATATAACTGCCCTACAAACTGAATGATCGGTATCAAGTTCTTGTAAGAATTCTTTGTATTTGTGAGGATTATATTACCTTCGGTTAAATGTTTTTCATGTTCTTTAATCTAACCCTAGTCA